>NC_052309.1:246178-278678 GCF_016432855.1 Salvelinus namaycush
ACCGAACCGAAAACGGAACCCCGAACCCCGAACCCTAAACCCTAACCCAAATGCCTAACCAACTGCGAACCGCAACCCCAAACCCCAAAACCCAAACCTCGAACCGCACTCGCGAACCCCAAACCGCCGAACCGCGAAAAGCGGAACCCCAAACACCAAACCCCGAACCGCGAACCGCAACCGCTAACCCGCGAACCCAAATACCCCAAACCGCGAACGCGAATCGCGAACCCCGAAGCCGCGAACCGGAACCGCGAAACCCCAACCGAACCGCGAACCGCGAAACCGCGAACGCGATAACCCCAAACCGCAACCCAAACCGAGAACCGCGAAACTGCGAACCCCAATACCCCGAACCGCGAACCGAGAACCGCGAAACCCCAAAACCGCGAACCGCGAACGCAAACCCCGAAACGAGAACCCGAACCGCGACCACGAACCCCAAACCGCGAACCGCGAACCCCAAACCAAAACCCGAACCGCGACCCCAAACCCCAAACCCCGAACCGCGAACCGCGAACCCCGAAACCCCGAACCCCAAAACGCCGAACCGCGAACCCCAAACCCAAACCCCGAACCGCGAACCCATAAGCCGAACGCGAACCAAAACCCTAAACCCCGAACCCGAACCCGAAACCCCTAACGCGAACCCGAAGCCCGAACCGCGAACCCGAACCCCGAAACGAGAACCGCTGAACCCGAACCGCGAACCCAAACCCCAAACCACGAACCGCGTAACCCCGAAGCCCAACCCGAACCCGAGAACCCGAACCGCGAACCCCGAACCGCGAACCGCGAACCCCGAACCCCGAACCCGAACCGCAAACCGCAACCGCGAACCGCGAAACCCGAACCCAAACCCGACCGGTAACCCCGAACCCCGACGCGAACCGAAACACGAAACCCGAAGCAGACCCGCGAAACCGAACCCCGAACCCGAACCCGAACCCCGAACACGACCTCAACCGAAAACCCAAACCCGATACCCAAACCGCGAACGCGAAACACAGAAAAAGAACGACTAACACCGAACACCGAAACCTCGCCCCCTAACCCAGAACCCCGAACCCGAACAACTAAGCAACAACAGCTAACACTAACATAACCCGAAACATGAGAAGCTCGAAAAAGAACATAAAACCCCGAACACCTAACCTCTAAAGAGAAAACTAAAAAAGAAAAAATAAATTAAATAATTAAAATAAAAAACTAAATAATAAATCAAATAAAATTAAAATAAAACAATATAATAAAATAAATATAAATAATAAATTAAAAAATAAAATAAATAACAATAATCTATAAAAAAGAAATTACATTAAATATAACTCTAAAATATAACAACAAAAAAAAAAATATAAAATATAAAATGTAAAAACAAAAATCTAAAATCTAACTCAATACCATAACATTAAACAATAACTCTAACCCTAACAAAACATATAACTCTAACAACCAAACACAAAAACAAACATAGAAACAACCCAAACCCCTAACATCTAAATTAACCCCAAAACCAACCAAGTCAGTGCAGAGATGAGCTCCATATGCTGCTCTGCTGTGTGTGTGTTTGTGTGTGTGTGTGTGTGTGTGTGTGTGTGTGTGTTTGTGTGTGTTTGTGTGTGTGTGTGTGTGTGTTTGTACGCTGCTCTGTTTTGGTGGGTGAGGACTTGGTCCTTTCCAACCCGTTTCAACAGCAGTGTGTGTGTGTGTGTGTGTGTGTGTGTGTGTGTGTGTGTGTGTGTGTGTGTGTGTGTGTGTGTGTGTGTGTGTGTGTGTGTGTGTGTGTGTGTGTGTGTGTGTGTGTGTGTGTGTGTGTGTGTGTGTGTGTGTGTGTGTGTGTGTGTGAGAGAGAGAGAGAAAGGTTCCTCTCCTCTGTCCTCTGGGAACTGGGATAGAGGAAGAGAGAGTGAAGCAACAGGCAGGACCAGAGACCAGGGGTGCCCTATGGGCTTTGAGCAGAAGTAGTGCACTATATAGGGAATAGGGGCCGTTTGGGAGGCAGCCCCAGGGGTAATGTGGAATGCACTTTACATTCATTTTCTTTCCCCTGATCTGGGACTGGGACTGGATCTGGGACTGGATCTGGGACTGGGTCTGGATCTGGGACTGGATCTGGGCCTGGATCTGGGTCTGGATCTGGGTCTGGATCTGGGTCTGGATCTGGGACTGGATCTGGGACTGGGACTGGATCTGGGACTGGGACTGGATCTGGGACTGGATCTGGGACTGGGACTGGATCTGGATCTGGGACTGGGACTGGATCTGGGACTGGATCTGGGCCTGGATCTGGGACTGGATCTGGGTCTGTATCTAGAACTGGGTCTGGATCTGGGCCTGGATCTGGGCCTGGATCTGGGACTGGATCTGGGACTGGATCTGGGTCTGTATCTAGAACTGGGTCTGGATCTGGGACTGGATCTGGATCTGGGACTGGAATCTTATACAGTTGTGATGCAGCCACCAGCCACTTTTTACATTTATTGAATCAAAAGTAAATATTTAATTTGTTCTGATTTGTTCCAGTGACTTTATCACCACAACTATACATTCAGTTTCATAACAGAATATTGATCATTATTTTCTGTCTTCTGAAGTGGTTGAACGTCGTTATAGTGAAAGGCTGAACATCAGAGAGGCTCATGAGCAGACTTCCTGTCTGTCCATACGACATAAAACACGTCTGGACAAGGAGGCAAGGAACGAGAGCAGGTGGACAGAGAGGCCACATCTGGTCCCACGTACCTCTGGGGTGCCTGTGGAGTGTCACAGCTGTGCACCACCCGATTGGTTAGTTGGTTCTCTCTGTCCACCTGATTGGTTAGTTGGTTCTCTCTGCCCACCTGATTGGTTAGTTGGTTCTCTGCCCACCTGATTGGTTAGTTGGTTCTCTCTGCCCACCTGATTGGTTAGTTGGTTCTCTCTGCCCACCTGATTGGTTAGTTGGTTCTCTCTGCCCACCTGATTGGTTAGTTGGTTCTCTCTGCCCACCTGATTGGTTAGTTTGTTCTCTCTGCCCACCTGATTGGTTAGTTGGTTCTGTCTTCCCACCTGATTGGTTAGTTGGTTCTCTCTGCCTACGTGATTGGTTAGTTGGTTCTCTCTGCCCACCTGATTGGTTAGTTGGTTCTCTCTGCCCACCTGATTGGTTAGTTGGTTCTGTCTTCCCACCTGATTGGTTAGTTGGTTCTCTCTGCCTACCTGATTGGTTAGTTGGTTCTCTCTGCCCACCTGATTGGTTAGTCGGTTCTCTCTGCCCACCTGATTGGTTAGTTGGTTCTCTCTGCCCACCTGATTGGTTAGTTGGTTCTCTCTGCCCACCTGATTGGTTAGTTGGTTCTCTCTGCCCACCTGATTGGTTAGTTGGTTCTCTCTGCCCACCTGATTGGTTAGTTTGTTCTCTCTGCCCACCTGATTGGTTAGTTGGTTCTGTCTTCCCACCTGATTGGTTAGTTGGTTCTCTCTGCCTACCTGATTGGTTAGTTGGTTCTCTCTGCCCACCTGATTGGTTAGTTGGTTCTGTCTGCCCACCTGATTGGTTAGTTGGTTCTCTCTGCCCACCTGATTGGTTAGTTGGTTCTCTCTGTCCACCTGATTGGTTAGTTGGTTCTCTCTGCCCATTTGATTGGTTAGTTGGTTCTCTCTGCCCACCTGATTGGTCAGTTGGTTCTTTCTGCCCACCTGCTTGGTTAGTTGGTTCTCTCTGCCCACCTGATTGGTTAGTTTGTTCTCTCTGCCCACCTGATTGGTTAGTTGGTTCTCTCTGCCTACCTGATTGGTTAGTTGGTTCTCTCTGCCCACCTGATTGGTTAGTTGGTTCTCTCTGCCCACCTGATTGGTTAGTTGGTTCTCTCTGCCCACCTGATTGGTTAGTTGGTTCTCTCTGTCCACCTGATTGGTTAGTTGGTTCTCTCTGCCCATTTGATTGGTTAGTTGGTTCTCTCTGCCCACCTGATTGGTTAGTTGGTTCTCTCTGCCCACCTGATTGGTTAGTTTGTTCTCTCTGCCCACCTGATTGGTTAGTTGGTTCTCTCTGCCCACCTGATTGGTTAGTTGGTTCTCTCTGCCCACCTGATTGGTAGTTGGTTCTCTCTGCCCACCTGATTGGTTAGTTGGTTCTCTGCCCACCTGCTTGGTTAGTTGGTTCTCTCTGCCCACCTGATTGGTTAGTTGGTTCTCTCTGCCCACCTGATTGGTTAGTTGGTTCTCTGCCCACCTGATTGGTTAGTTGGTTCCCTCTGCCCACCTGATTGGTTAGTTGGTTCTCTTCCCACCTGATTGGTTAGTTGGTTTTCTGCCCACCTGATTGGTTAGTTGGTTCTCTGCCCACCTGATTGGTTAGTTGGTTCTCTCTGCCCACCTGATTGGTTAGTTGGTTCTCTCTGCCCACCTGATTGGTTAGTTGGTTCTCTCTGCCCACCTGATTGGTTAGTTGGTTCTCTCTGCCCACCTGATTGGTCAGTTGGTTCTCTCTGCCCACCTGATTGGTTAGTTGGTTCTCTCTGCCCACCTGATTGGTTAGTTTGCTCTCTCTGCCCACCTGATTGGTTAGTTGGTTCTCTCTGCCTACCTGATTGGTTAGTTGGTTCTCTCTGCCCACCTGATTGGTTAGTTGGTTCTCTCTGCCCACCTGATTGGTTAGTTGGTTCTCTCTGCCCACCTGATTGGTTAGTTGGTTCTCTCTGTCCACCTGATTGGTTAGTTGGTTCTCTCTGCCCATTTGATTGGTTAGTTGGTTCTCTCTGCCCACCTGATTGGTTAGTTGGTTCTCTCTGCCCACCTGATTGGTTAGTTTGTTCTCTCTGCCCACCTGATTGGTTAGTTGGTTCTCTCTGCCCACCTGATTGGTTAGTTGGTTCTCTCTGCCCACCTGATTGGTAGTTGGTTCTCTCTGCCCACCTGATTGGTTAGTTGGTTCTCTGCCCACCTGCTTGGTTAGTTGGTTCTCTCTGCCCACCTGATTGGTTAGTTGGTTCTCTCTGCCCACCTGATTGGTTAGTTGGTTCTCTGCCCACCTGATTGGTTAGTTGGTTCTCTCTGCCCACCTGATTGGTTAGTTGGTTTTCTGCCCACCTGATTGGTTAGTTGGTTCTCTCTGCCCACCTGATTGGTTAGTTGGTTCTCTCTGTCCACCTGATTGGTTAGTTGGTTCTCTATGCCCACCTGATTAGTTAGTTGGTTCTCTGCCCACCTGATTGGTTAGTTGGTTTTCTGCCCACCTGATTGGTTAGTTGGTTCTCTGCCCACCTGATTGGTTAGTTGGTTCTCTCTGCCCATTTGATTGGTTAGTTGGGTCTCTCTGCCCACCTGATTGGTTAGTTGGTTCTCTCTGCCCACCTGATTGGTTAGTTGGTTCTCTCTGTCCACCTGATTGGTTAGTTGGTTCTGTCTTCCCACCTGATTGGTTAGTTGGTTCTCTCTGCCTACCTGATTGGTTAGTTGGTTCTCTCTGCCCACCTGATTGGTTAGTCGGTTCTCTCTGCCCACCTGATTGGTTAGTTGGTTCTGTCTTCCCACCTGATTGGTTAGTTGGTTCTCTCTGCCTACCTGATTGGTTAGTTGGTTCTCTCTGCCCACCTGATTGGTTAGTCGGTTCTCTCTGCCCACCTGATTGGTTAGTTGGTTCTCTCTGCCCACCTGATTGGTTAGTTGGTTCTCTCTGCCCACCTGATTGGTTAGTTGGTTCTCTCTGCCCACCTGATTGGTTAGTTGGTTCTCTCTGCCCACCTGATTGGTTAGTTTGTTCTCTCTGCCCACCTGATTGGTTAGTTGGTTCTGTCTTCCCACCTGATTGGTTAGTTGGTTCTCTCTGCCTACCTGATTGGTTAGTTGGTTCTCTCTGCCCACCTGATTGATTAGTTGGTTCTGTCTGCCCACCTGATTGGTTAGTTGGTTCTCTCTGCCCACCTGATTGGTTAGTTGGTTCTCTCTGTCCACCTGATTGGTTAGTTGGTTCTCTCTGCCCACCTGATTGGTTAGTTGGTTCTCTGCCCACCTGATTGGTTAGTTGGTTCTCTCTGCCCACCTGATTGGTTAGTTGGTTCTCTCTGCCCACCTGATTGGTTAGTTGGTTCTCTCTGCCCACCTGATTGGTTAGTTGGTTCTCTCTGCCCACCTGATTGGTCAGTTGGTTCTCTCTGCCCACCTGATTGGTTAGTTGGTTCTCTCTGCCCACCTGATTGGTTAGTTTGCTCTCTCTGCCCACCTGATTGGTTAGTTGGTTCTCTCTGCCTACCTGATTGGTTAGTTGGTTCTCTCTGCCCACCTGATTGGTTAGTTGGTTCTCTCTGCCCACCTGATTGGTTAGTTGGTTCTCTCTGCCCACCTGATTGGTTAGTTGGTTCTCTCTGTCCACCTGATTGGTTAGTTGGTTCTCTCTGCCCATTTGATTGGTTAGTTGGTTCTCTCTGCCCACCTGATTGGTTAGTTGGTTCTCTCTGCCCACCTGATTGGTTAGTTTGTTCTCTCTGCCCACCTGATTGGTTAGTTGGTTCTCTCTGCCCACCTGATTGGTTAGTTGGTTCTCTCTGCCCACCTGATTGGTAGTTGGTTCTCTCTGCCCACCTGATTGGTTAGTTGGTTCTCTGCCCACCTGCTTGGTTAGTTGGTTCTCTCTGCCCACCTGATTGGTTAGTTGGTTCTCTCTGCCCACCTGATTGGTTAGTTGGTTCTCTGCCCACCTGATTGGTTAGTTGGTTCTCTCTGCCCACCTGATTGGTTAGTTGGTTTTCTGCCCACCTGATTGGTTAGTTGGTTCTCTCTGCCCACCTGATTGGTTAGTTGGTTCTCTCTGTCCACCTGATTGGTTAGTTGGTTCTCTATGCCCACCTGATTAGTTAGTTGGTTCTCTGCCCACCTGATTGGTTAGTTGGTTTTCTGCCCACCTGATTGGTTAGTTGGTTCTCTGCCCACCTGATTGGTTAGTTGGTTCTCTCTGCCCATTTGATTGGTTAGTTGGGTCTCTCTGCCCACCTGATTGGTTAGTTGGTTCTCTCTGCCCACCTGATTGGTTAGTTGGTTCTCTCTGTCCACCTGATTGGTTAGTTGGTTCTGTCTTCCCACCTGATTGGTTAGTTGGTTCTCTCTGCCTACCTGATTGGTTAGTTGGTTCTCTCTGCCCACCTGATTGGTTAGTCGGTTCTCTCTGCCCACCTGATTGGTTAGTTGGTTCTGTCTTCCCACCTGATTGGTTAGTTGGTTCTCTCTGCCTACCTGATTGGTTAGTTGGTTCTCTCTGCCCACCTGATTGGTTAGTCGGTTCTCTCTGCCCACCTGATTGGTTAGTTGGTTCTCTCTGCCCACCTGATTGGTTAGTTGGTTCTCTCTGCCCACCTGATTGGTTAGTTGGTTCTCTCTGCCCACCTGATTGGTTAGTTGGTTCTCTCTGCCCACCTGATTGGTTAGTTTGTTCTCTCTGCCCACCTGATTGGTTAGTTGGTTCTGTCTTCCCACCTGATTGGTTAGTTGGTTCTCTCTGCCTACCTGATTGGTTAGTTGGTTCTCTCTGCCCACCTGATTGGTTAGTTGGTTCTGTCTGCCCACCTGATTGGTTAGTTGGTTCTCTCTGCCCACCTGATTGGTTAGTTGGTTCTCTCTGTCCACCTGATTGGTTAGTTGGTTCTCTCTGCCCATTTGATTGGTTAGTTGGTTCTCTCTGCCCACCTGATTGGTCAGTTGGTTCTTTCTGCCCACCTGCTTGGTTAGTTGGTTCTCTCTGCCCACCTGATTGGTTAGTTTGTTCTCTCTGCCCACCTGATTGGTTAGTTGGTTCTCTCTGCCTACCTGATTGGTTAGTTGGTTCTCTCTGCCCACCTGATTGGTTAGTTGGTTCTCTCTGCCCACCTGATTGGTTAGTTGGTTCTCTCTGCCCACCTGATTGGTTAGTTGGTTCTCTCTGTCCACCTGATTGGTTAGTTGGTTCTCTCTGCCCATTTGATTGGTTAGTTGGTTCTCTCTGCCCACCTGATTGGTTAGTTGGTTCTCTCTGCCCACCTGATTGGTTAGTTTGTTCTCTCTGCCCACCTGATTGGTTAGTTGGTTCTCTCTGCCCACCTGATTGGTTAGTTGGTTCTCTCTGCCCACCTGATTGGTAGTTGGTTCTCTCTGCCCACCTGATTGGTTAGTTGGTTCTCTGCCCACCTGCTTGGTTAGTTGGTTCTCTCTGCCCACCTGATTGGTTAGTTGGTTCTCTCTGCCCACCTGATTGGTTAGTTGGTTCTCTGCCCACCTGATTGGTTAGTTGGTTCCCTCTGCCCACCTGATTGGTTAGTTGGTTCTCTTCCCACCTGATTGGTTAGTTGGTTTTCTGCCCACCTGATTGGTTAGTTGGTTCTCTGCCCACCTGATTGGTTAGTTGGTTCTCTCTGCCCACCTGATTGGTTAGTTGGTTCTCTCTGCCCACCTGATTGGTTAGTTGGTTCTCTCTGCCCACCTGATTGGTTAGTTGGTTCTCTCTGCCCACCTGATTGGTCAGTTGGTTCTCTCTGCCCACCTGATTGGTTAGTTGGTTCTCTCTGCCCACCTGATTGGTTAGTTTGCTCTCTCTGCCCACCTGATTGGTTAGTTGGTTCTCTCTGCCTACCTGATTGGTTAGTTGGTTCTCTCTGCCCACCTGATTGGTTAGTTGGTTCTCTCTGCCCACCTGATTGGTTAGTTGGTTCTCTCTGCCCACCTGATTGGTTAGTTGGTTCTCTCTGTCCACCTGATTGGTTAGTTGGTTCTCTCTGCCCATTTGATTGGTTAGTTGGTTCTCTCTGCCCACCTGATTGGTTAGTTGGTTCTCTCTGCCCACCTGATTGGTTAGTTTGTTCTCTCTGCCCACCTGATTGGTTAGTTGGTTCTCTCTGCCCACCTGATTGGTTAGTTGGTTCTCTCTGCCCACCTGATTGGTAGTTGGTTCTCTCTGCCCACCTGATTGGTTAGTTGGTTCTCTGCCCACCTGCTTGGTTAGTTGGTTCTCTCTGCCCACCTGATTGGTTAGTTGGTTCTCTCTGCCCACCTGATTGGTTAGTTGGTTCTCTGCCCACCTGATTGGTTAGTTGGTTCTCTCTGCCCACCTGATTGGTTAGTTGGTTTTCTGCCCACCTGATTGGTTAGTTGGTTCTCTCTGCCCACCTGATTGGTTAGTTGGTTCTCTCTGTCCACCTGATTGGTTAGTTGGTTCTCTATGCCCACCTGATTAGTTAGTTGGTTCTCTGCCCACCTGATTGGTTAGTTGGTTTTCTGCCCACCTGATTGGTTAGTTGGTTCTCTGCCCACCTGATTGGTTAGTTGGTTCTCTCTGCCCATTTGATTGGTTAGTTGGGTCTCTCTGCCCACCTGATTGGTTAGTTGGTTCTCTCTGCCCACCTGATTGGTTAGTTGGTTCTCTCTGTCCACCTGATTGGTTAGTTGGTTCTCTCTGCCCATTTGATTGGTTAGTTGGTTCTCTCTGCCCACCTGATTGGTTAGTTGGTTCTCTCTGCCCACATGATTGGTTAGTTGGTTCTCTCTGCCCACCTGATTGGTTAGTTTGTTCTCTCTGCCCACCTGATTGGTTAGTTGGTTCTCTCTACCCACCTGATTGGTTAGTTGGTTCTCTCTGCCCACCTGATTGGTTAGTTGGTTCTCTCTGCCCACCTGATTGGTTAGTTGGTTCTCTCTGCCCACCTGATTGGTTAGTTTGTTCTCTCTGCCCACCTGATTGGTTAGTTGGTTCTGTCTTCCCACCTGATTGGTTAGTTGGTTCTCTCTGCCTACCTGATTGGTTAGTTGGATCTCTCTGCCCACCTGATTGGTTAGTTGGTTCTCTCTGCCCACCTGATTGGTTAGTTGGTTCTCTCTGCCCACCTGATTGGTTAGTTGGTTCTCTCTGTCCACCTGATTGGTTAGTTGGTTCTCTCTGCCCATTTGATTGGTTAGTTGGTTCTCTCTGCCCACCTGATTGGTCAGTTGGTTCTCTCTGCCCACCTGATTGGTTAGTTGGTTCTCTCTGCCCACCTGATTGGTTAGTTTGTTCTCTCTGCCCACCTGATTGGTTAGTTGGTTCTCTCTGCCTACCTGATTGGTTAGTTGGTTCTCTCTGCCCACCTGATTGGTTAGTTGGTTCTCTCTGCCCACCTGATTGGTTAGTTGGTTTTCTGCCCACCTGATTGGTTAGTTGGTTCTCTGCCCACCTGATTGGTTAGTTGGTTCTCTCTGCCCACCTGATTGGTTAGTTGGTTCTCTCTGCCCACCTGATTGGTTAGTTTGTTCTCTCTGCCCACCTGATTGGTTAGTTGGTTCTTTCTTCCCACCTGATTGGTTAGTTGGTTCTCTCTGCCTACCTGATTGGTTAGTTGGTTCTCTCTGCCCACCTGATTGGTTAGTTGGTTCTCTCTGCCCACCTGATTGGTTAGTTGGTTCTCTCTGCCCACCTGATTGGTTAGTTGGTTCTCTCTGTCCACCTGATTGGTTAGTTGGTTCTCTCTGCCCATTTGATTGGTTAGTTGGGTCTCTCTGCCCACCTGATTGGTCAGTTGGTTCTCTCTGCCCACCTGATTGGTTAGTTGGTTCTCTCTGCCCACCTGATTGGTTAGTTTGCTCTCTCTGCCCACCTGATTGGTTAGTTGGTTCTCTCTGCCTACCTGATTGGTTAGTTGGTTCTCTCTGCCCACCTGATTGGTTAGTTGGTTCTCTCTGCCCACCTGATTGGTTAGTTGGTTCTCTCTGCCCACCTGATTGGTTAGTTGGTTCTCTCTGTCCACCTGATTGGTTAGTTGGTTCTCTCTGCCCATTTGATTGGTTAGTTGGTTCTCTCTGCCCACCTGATTGGTTAGTTGGTTCTCTCTGCCCACCTGATTGGTTAGTTTGTTCTCTCTGCCCACCTGATTGGTTAGTTGGTTCTCTCTGCCCACCTGATTGGTTAGTTGGTTCTCTCTGCCCACCTGATTGGTAGTTGGTTCTCTCTGCCCACCTGATTGGTTAGTTGGTTCTCTGCCCACCTGCTTGGTTAGTTGGTTCTCTCTGCCCACCTGATTGGTTAGTTGGTTCTCTCTGCCCACCTGATTGGTTAGTTGGTTCTCTGCCCACCTGATTGGTTAGTTGGTTCTCTCTGCCCACCTGATTGGTTAGTTGGTTTTCTGCCCACCTGATTGGTTAGTTGGTTCTCTCTGCCCACCTGATTGGTTAGTTGGTTCTCTCTGTCCACCTGATTGGTTAGTTGGTTCTCTATGCCCACCTGATTAGTTAGTTGGTTCTCTGCCCACCTGATTGGTTAGTTGGTTTTCTGCCCACCTGATTGGTTAGTTGGTTCTCTCTGCCCACCTGATTGGTTAGTTGGTTCTCTCTGCCCACCTGATTGGTTAGTTGGTTCTCTCTGCCCACCTGATTGGTTAGTTGGTTCTCTCTGTCCACCTGATTGGTTAGTTGGTTCTCTCTGCCCATTTGATTGGTTAGTTGGTTCTCTCTGCCCACCTGATTGGTTAGTTGGTTCTCTCTGCCCACATGATTGGTTAGTTGGTTCTCTCTGCCCACCTGATTGGTTAGTTTGTTCTCTCTGCCCACCTGATTGGTTAGTTGGTTCTCTCTACCCACCTGATTGGTTAGTTGGTTCTCTCTGCCCACCTGATTGGTTAGTTGGTTCTCTCTGCCCACCTGATTGGTTAGTTGGTTCTCTCTGCCCACCTGATTGGTTAGTTTGTTCTCTCTGCCCACCTGATTGGTTAGTTGGTTCTGTCTTCCCACCTGATTGGTTAGTTGGTTCTCTCTGCCTACCTGATTGGTTAGTTGGATCTCTCTGCCCACCTGATTGGTTAGTTGGTTCTCTCTGCCCACCTGATTGGTTAGTTGGTTCTCTCTGCCCACCTGATTGGTTAGTTGGTTCTCTCTGTCCACCTGATTGGTTAGTTGGTTCTCTCTGCCCATTTGATTGGTTAGTTGGTTCTCTCTGCCCACCTGATTGGTCAGTTGGTTCTCTCTGCCCACCTGATTGGTTAGTTGGTTCTCTCTGCCCACCTGATTGGTTAGTTTGTTCTCTCTGCCCACCTGATTGGTTAGTTGGTTCTCTCTGCCTACCTGATTGGTTAGTTGGTTCTCTCTGCCCACCTGATTGGTTAGTTGGTTCTCTCTGCCCACCTGATTGGTTAGTTGGTTCTATCTGTCCACCTGATTGGTTAGTTGGTTCTCTCTGCCCATTTGATTGGTTAGTTGGTTCTCTCTGCCCACCTGATTGGTTAGTTGGTTCTCTCTGCCCACCTGATTGGTTAGTTTGTTCTCTCTGCCCACCTGATTGGTTAGTTGGTTCTCTCTGCCCACCTGATTGGTTAGTTGGTTCTCTCTGCCCACCTGATTGGTAGTTGGTTCTCTCTGCCCACCTGATTGGTTAGTTGGTTCTCTGCCCACCTGCTTCGTTAGTTGGTTCTCTCTGCCCACCTGATTGGTTAGTTGGTTCTCTCTGCCCACCTGATTGGTTAGTTGGTTCTCTGCCCACCTGATTGGTTAGTTGGTTCTCTCTGCCCACCTGATTGGTTAGTTGGTTCTCTGCCCACCTGATTGGTTAGTTGGTTTTCTGCCCACCTGATTGGTTAGTTGGTTCTCTGCCCACCTGATTGGTTAGTTGGTTCTCTCTGCCCACCTGATTGGTTAGTTGGTTCTCTCTGTCCACCTGATTGGTTTGTTGGTTCTCTCTGCCCACCTGATTGGTTAGTTGGTTCTCTCTGATATTCTCTGTCTCTTAAAGACAGAAGAGAAAACTCTTCTCTTGTTTATTTTAGAGGGCCGAGAATCCACTCTCACATAGGTACGTGGTTGCAAAGGGCATCAGTGTCTTTACAGCGTGATTTGCCAAGGCAGGATACTCTGAGCGCAGCCCAATACAGAAATCTTAACAGTAGCTTCTGATAAAATAAAATTTTCATACAACCGCTTGTTGCAATTTTGATGAGGCTCTCTTGTTCAGATATCGGTAAGTGGACTGGAGGCAGGGCATGAAAGGGGTAACGAATCCAGTTGTTTGTGTCATCCGTTTTGGGAAAGTACCTGCGTAATTGCGCACTTGGGTGCTTCGCTATATCATATTTGACATTGTCCGTAAGCTTGAGTTCATTTGCACACAAAAAAATCACACAATGATGGAAAGACCTGTGTGTTGTCCTTGTTAATGCAGACAGAGAAGAGCTCCAACTTAATCATAGACTCAATTTTGTCCCGCACATTGAATATAGTTGCGGAGAGTCCCTGTAATCCTAGATTCAGATCATTCTGGCGAGATAAAACATCACCCAGATAGGCCAGTCATGTGAGAAACTCGTCATCATGCAAGCGGTCAGACAAGTGAAAATGATGGTCAGTAAAGAAAACCTTAACCTGTTTGGCGTGCAAGCCCGACGTCGGCACACTTATGACAACAGCCACTTCAAGTGCAGGGCGCGAAATTCAAAAGATATTTTTTTAAAATATTTAACTTTCACACATTAACAAGTCCAATACAGCATATGAAAGGTACACATCTCGTGAATCCAGCCAACATGTCCGATTTTTAAAATGTTTTACAGGGAAGACAAAATATGTAAATCTATTAGCTAACCACGTTAGCAAAAGACTCCACTTTTATTACTCCATCAGTTTTTGACTCCATCAGTAGCTATCACAAATTCGGCCAAATAAAGATATAAATAGCCACTAACCAAGAAACAACCTCATCAGATGACAGTCTGATAACATATTTATTGTATAGCATATGTTTTTTTCGAAAAATGTGCATATTTCAGGTATAAATCATAGTTTACATTGCAGCTACATTCAGAAATTGCACCGAAAGCAGCCATAATATTTACAGACACCAACGTCAAATACCTAATTACTCATCATAAAACATTTCTGAAAAATACATAGTGTACAGCAAATGAAAGACAGGCATCTTGTGATGCCAGACAATATTTCCGATTTATTAAGTGTTTTACAGCGAAAACAAAATGTTGCGTTATATTAGCTTAGCACAATAGCCAGAAACACTTGGGCGCCGGCGACTACGACAGATATATGAAATAACATCATAAATTGGGTCTTACTTTTGCTGATCTTTCATCAGAATGTTGAACAAGGTGTCCTTTGTCCAGATGAGTCGTTGTTTGGATTCAGAATGGCAACTTTCTCTCTCCATTTAGCAAGCGCGCTAGCCGGGTTGCACGGATCTCTCCATGTAAACAAACGGAAGAGAACGGAACACGGCAAAACTCCCGAAAAAATTTCAATAATCTGATGAAACTATATTGAAAAAACATACTTTACGATGATATGGTGACATGTATCAAATAAAATCAAAGCCGGAAATAATAGTCGCCTATAACGTCAGCAAAACAAAAGGCAACCCCACTGTCCAAATCGCGTTCTTCAGAGTACCGGAACTGGGGTACACGTCATTCCAAGAGGATTTATTCCATCCCAGATCGAGATAATCACCTCATTTCTTCTCTCACAGCCTTCTTGACACCCAGAGGAAGGTGTATGACGTGCATGTATACTAATAGGTCTTGTGCCCATGTATAGGCATGAAGAAGAACAGAGCATCGATTTCAGACGTTCCACTTCCGGGTCAGGAAAAGTGCTGCAGAATGAGTTCTGTTTCACTCAGAGAAATAATTCAAACGGTTTTAGAAACTAGAGAGTGTTTTCTATCCAATAGTAATAATAATATGCATATTGTACGAGCAAGAATTGAGTACGAGGCCGTTTGAAATGGACACATTTTATCAGGCTACTCAATACTGCCCCTTGCAGCCATAAGAAGTTAAGCTCATCTCTCAATTTAAAAAAACATAATTTCCCCCTTGAGAACCAGCGCACTTCTGTATGTTGTAAAAGCGTTACATGGTCGCTGCCCATATCATTGCCTAGTGCATAAAATACACGAGAGTTCAGGGGCCTTGCTTTAACAAAGTTGACCTTTTTCACTGTAGTGTCCAAAACGTCTTTCAAGCTGTCAGGCATTCCCTTGGCAGCAAGGCCTCTCGGTGGATGCTGCAGTGTACCCAAGTGGCGTCGGGAGCAACTGCTTGCACGCGCGTTACCACTCCACTATGTCTCCCTGTCATGGCTTTAGCGCCATCAGTACAGATAGAAACACATCTTGACCACCAAAGTCCATTTGACGTCACAAAGCTGTCCAGTACTTTAAAAATAGCCTCTTCTGTTGTCCTGGTTTCCAGTGGTTTGCAGAAGAGGATGTCTTCCTTAATTGACCCCCATAAACGTAACCGGGCCCGCCACGTCTGTTGACTCATCCAGCTGTAACGCATTGAATTCACTGGCTTGTATGTGAAGCAGTAATTGTTTCAAAACATCTCCTGCCATGTCACTGATGCGTCGTGAAACAGTGTTGTTTGATGAAGGCATTGTCTGTATAGTTTTGTTGGCCTTTCCCCCCAGCATTGTCCCAGCCATATCCGCGGCAGCAGGAAGAATTAAGTCCTCCACAATAGTATGGGGCTTGCCTGTCCTATCCAGTCCTCCACAATAGTATGGGGCTTGCCTGTCCCAGCCAGTCTTCCACAATAGTGTGAGGCTTGCCTGTCCCAGCCAGTCCTCCACAATAGTATGAGGCTTGCCTGTCCTAGCCAGTCCTCCACAATAGTATGGGGCTTGCCTGTCCCAGCCAGTCCTCCACAATAGTATGGGGCTTGCCTGTCCTAGCCAGTCTTCCACAATAGTATGGGGCTTGCCTGTCCCAGCCAGTCCTCCACAATAGTATGGGGCTTGCCTGTCCTAGCCAGTCCTCCACAATAGTATGAGGCTTGCCTGTCCTAGCCAGTCCTCCACAATAGTATGAGGCTTGCCTGTCCCAGCCAGTCCTCCACAATAGTATGGGGCTTGCCTGTCCCAGCCAGTCTTCCACAATAGTATGGGGCTTGCCTGTCCCAGCCAGTCTTCCACAATAGTATGGGGCTTGCCTGTCCTAGCCACTCGGTAGCTCACCATATAAGACGCTTCTAGCCCCTTCTTATTAATGGTATCTGTTGCTTTTATACATGTCTTACTACTCAAAAGTCGTCTTAATTCTCGCTCAGAAGACTCCTCCTATTTTGTTTATATATGTGAAGGTTGAGTGAAGGTAACATTGAGTTGTGAGATAATACTTTTGCACATATAACCCACTGTGGCTGAGGAAAGGCACTTTTGCACATATAACCCACTGTGGCTGAGGAAAGGCACTAGTCCCAATATAAGTGAACCCCAAATCAATGTAGTTCTCATCATATTTGCTCCTCTTCGATGGTCCAACGTCCCTGTCTGTTGTTCGGTGCTCTCCCGGGTAAGGGGGCAGTAGCTCTTCAGCTGCATCAGATTCACAACTGTCAGTGTCCATGCTAGCTGGGCTAACAACAAATGTAGAATTACTGATGCTAGCTGGGCTAACAACACATGTAGAATTACTGATGCTAGCTGGGCTAACAACACATGTAGAATTACTGATGCTAGCTGGGCTAACAACACATGTAGAATTACTGATGCTAGCTGGGCTAACAACACATGTAGAATTCCTGATGCTAGCTGGGCTAACAACACATGTAGAATTACTGATGCTAGCTGGGCTAAAAACACATGTAGAATTACTGATGCTAGCTGGGCTAACAACACATGTAGAATTACTGATGCTAGCTGGGCTAACAACACATGTAGAATTACTGATGCTAGCTGGGCTAACAACACATGTAGAATTACTGATGCTAGCTGGGCTAACAACACATGTAGAATTACTGATGCTAGCTGGGCTAACAACACATGTAGAATTACTGATGCTAGCTGGGCTAACAACACATGTAGAATTGCTGATGCTAGCTGGGCTAACAACACATGTAGAATTACTGATGCTAGCTGGGCTAACAACACATGTAGAATTACTGATGCTAGCTGGGCTAACAACACATGTAGAATTACTGATGCTAGCTGGGCTAACAACAACATGTAGAATTCCTGATGCTAGAGTTGGATGTGCTCGTGGAAGCGGGACAACTTGTGTCGTCGACAGCTGCAGGTGTAGTACTGCTGGTAGTAGCAGTAGAACTGGTATGTGTCTCTATGGACGCGGGCCTTACTTTTTTTTAACCATTTATCAATTTTCGAGCAAACGGAAAGAGAAGCAGCTACGTTTGGCTACATATGGACCGTTAGTGGAATTCCCGCGAGAGAGTAACGGTTAATGTGATTGGATGTTCATTATTTGATAAGGCTTCCTGTATTTGACATTGTGTTGTTATATCGCTGAACACTAGATGGTTACAGTTTATTTTTGGCAGTGAAATGAGGCCACTCACCCAAATGTATATCCTCGTTGGAAAATATAAATGAACTGTTTGAATATGTGAAGAATTGTTGGGGGGAAAAAAGCGTATCAGATTTGTATTTGGCGTACCCCAGTTTGAGAATACCTGTCCTACAGTATCTCTCTATCTCTCTCTCTAACACAAACACACTCTGTCATCCCTCTATCACTGTCATCACCCTCTTTCACCCTCTCATTCCCCTCTCACTCTGTCATCCCCCTCTTTCACCCTCTCATTCCCCTCTCACTCTGTCATCCCCTTCTTTCACCCTCTCATTCCCCTCTCACTCTGTCATCCCCTTCTTTCACCCTCTCATTCCCCTCTCACTCTGTCATCCCCCTCTTTCACCCTCTCATTCCCCTCTCACTCTGTCATCCCTCTCTCACTGTGTTCAGAAGACAGGAGCCCCCATCCTCAGGTTCTAGTCTGTTCCTCCTGCTGTCATCGCCATGGCGATGATATGACTAAGGTGCTGTTACTATCTCACTGAGCCTTGTTCAGACAAGTAGTATCTCTGTAATAATGATGATATCTTAGCATCTCTGTAATAATGATGATATCTTAGTATCTCTGTAACAATGATGATATCTTAGCATCTCTGTAACAATGATGATATCTTAGCATCTCTGTAATAATGATGATATCTTAGCATCTCTGTAATAATGATGATATCTTAGCATCTCTGTAATAATGATGATATCTTAGCATCTCTGTAACAATGATGATATCTTAGCATCTCTGTAACAATGATGATATCTTAGCATCTCTGTAATAATGATGATATCTTAGTATCTCTGTAATAATGATGATATCTTAGCATCTCTGTAATAATGATGATATCTTAGCATCTCTGTAATAATGATGATATCTTAGCATCTCTGTAATAATGATGATATCTTAGCATCTCTGTAATAATGATGATATCTTAGCATCTCTGTAATAATGATGATATCTTAGCATCTCTGTAACAATGATGATATCTTAGTATCTCTGTAACAATGATGATATCTTAGCATCTCTGTAATAATGATGATTTCTTAGCATCTCTGTAATAATGATGATATCTTAGTATCTCTGTAACAATGATGATATCTTAGTATCTCTGTAACAATGATGATATCTTAGCATCTCTGTAATAATGATGATATCTTAGCATCTCTGTAATAATGATGATATCTTAGCATCTCTGTAATAATGATGATATCTTAGCATCTCTGTAATAATGATGATATCTTAGCATCTCTGTAATAATGATGATATCTTAGCATCTCTGTAATAATGATGATATCTTAGCATCTCTGTAATAATGATGATATCTTAGCATCTCTGTAATAATGATGATATCTTAGCATCTCTGTAACAATGATGATATCTTAGCATCTCTGTAACAATGATGATATCTTAGCATCTCTGTAATAATGATGATATCTTAGCATCTCTGTAATAATGATGATATCTTAGCATCTCTGTAATAATGATGATATCTTAGCATCTCTGTAATAATGATGATATCTTAGCATCTCTGTAATAATGATGATATCTTAGCATCTCTGTAATAATGATGATATCTTAGCATCTCTGTAATAATGATGATATCTTTAGCATCTCTGTAATAATGATGATATCTTAGCATCTCTGTAATAATGATGATATCTTAGCATCTCTGTAACAATGATGATATCTTAGCTAATCTATATCTTAGCATCTCTGTAACAATGATGATATCTTTAGCATCTCTGTAATAATGATGATATCTTAGCATCTCTGTAATAATGATGATATCTTAGCATCTCTGTAATAATGATGATATCTCAGCATCTCTGTAATAATGATGATATCGCCTCTATCTTGAATCTCCCATCCTGTGTTGTTAAGCAGATTAGCGTGTAAACATGCGTTTCCTTCGAACGTGTGAACGAACGGGAATCTGCATCTCATAGAGAGACATCCTGGTGAAGGCTTGTGTCAAAAGGAGCGTTGTACCCTCCTCCCAAATCTGATCTGCCTGGTAGAGATGAGATTAGTTCTGTCAGATCAGTGTGTATCATGGCAGGAGGCTTGTTGTCAGATCAGTGTGTATCATGGCAGGAGGCTTGTTTAGATCACTGTGTATCAATGCAGGAGGCTTGTTGTCATATCAGTATGTATCAAGGCAGGAGGCTTGTTGTCAGATCAGTTTATATCATGGCAGGAGGCTTGTTGTTTAGATCAGTGTGTATCATGGCAGGAGGCTTGTTGTTTAGATCAGTTTGTATCATGGCAGGAGGCTTGTTGTCAGATCAGTGTGTATCATGGCAGAAGGCTTGTTGTCAGATCAGTGTGTATCATGGCAGGAGGCTTGTTGTCAGATCAGTGTGTATCATGGCAGGAGGCTTGTTGTCAGATCAGTGTGTATCATGGCAGGAGGCTTGTTGTTTAGATCAGTGTGTATCAAGGCAGGAGGCTTGTTGTCAGATCAGTGTGTATCATGGCAGGAGGCTTGTTGTTTAGATCAGTGTGTATCAAGGCAGGAGGCTTGTTGTCAGATCAGTTTGTATCAATGCAGGAGGCTTGTTGTTTAGATCAGTGTGTATCATGGCAGGAGGCTTGTTGTCAGATCAGTTTGTATCATGGCAGGAGGCTTGTTTAGATCACTGTGTATCAATGCAGGAGGCTTGTTGTCAGATCAATGTGTATCATGGCAGGAGGCTTGTTTAGATCAGTGTGTATCATGGCAGGAGGCTTGTTGTCAGATCAGTGTGTATCATGGCAGGAGGCTTGTTGTCAGATCAGTGTGTATCATGGCAGGAGGCTTGTTGTCAGATCAGTGTGTATCATGGCAGGAGGCTTGTTGTTTAGATCAGTGTGTATCATGGCAGGAGGCTTGTTGTCAGATCAGTGTGTATCATGGCAGGAGACTTGTTGTTTAGATCAGTGTGTATCATGGCAGGAGGCTTGTTGTTTAGATCAGTGTGTATCATGGCAGGAGGCTTGTTGTCAGATCAGTGTGTATCATGGCAGGAGGCTTGTTGTCAGATCAATGTGTATCATGGCAGGAGGCTTGTTGTCAGATCAGTGTGTATCATGGCAGGAGGCTTGTTGTCAGATCAATGTGTATCATGGCAGGAGGCTTGTTGTCAGATCAATGTGTATCATGGCAGGAGGCTTGTTGTCAGATCAATGTGTATCATGGCAGGAGGCTTGTTGTCAGATCAGTGTGTATCAAGGCAGGAGGCTTGTTGTTTAGATCAGTGTGTATCATGGCAGGAGGCTTGTTGTCAGATCAATGTGTATCATGGCAGGAGGCTTGTTGTCAGATCAGTGTGTATCATAGCAGGAGGCTTGTTGTTTAGATCAGTATGTATCATGGCAGGAGGCTTGTTGTCAGATCAGTGTGTATCATGGCAGGAGGCTTGTTGTCAGATCAGTGTGTATCATGGCAGGAGGCTTGTTGTTTAGATCAGTGTGTATCATGGCAGGAGGCTTGTTGTTTAGATCAGTGTGTATCATGGCAGGAGGCTTGTTGTTTAGATCAGTATGTATCAATGCAGGAGGCTTGTTGTCAGATCAGTGTGTATCATGGCAGGAGGCTTGTTGTTTAGATCAGTGTGTATCATGGCAGGAGGCTTGTTGTCAGATCAGTATGTATCATGGCAGGAGGCTTGTTGTCAGATCAGTATGTATCATGGCAGGAGGCTTGTTGTCAGATCAGTATGTATCATGGCAGGAGGCTTGTTGTCAGATCAGTATGTATCATGGTAGGAGGCTTGTTGTCAGATCAGTGTGTATCATGGCAGGAGGCTTGTTGTCAGATCAGTATGTATCATGGCAGGAGGCTTGTTGTCAGATCAGTATGTATCATGGCAGGAGGCTTGTTGTCAGATCAGTATGTATCATGGCAGGAGGCTTGTTTAGATCAGTGTGTATCATGGCAGGAGGCTTGTTGTTTAGATCAGTGTGTATCATGGCAGGAGGCTTGTTGTTCAGATCAGTATGTATCATGGCAGGAGGCTTGTTGTTTAGATCAGTGTGTATCATGGCAGGAGGCTTGTTGTTTAGATCAGTGTGTATCATGGCAGGAGGCTTGTTGTTCAGATCAGTATGTATCATGGCAGGAGGCTTGTTGTCAGATCAGTATGTATCATGGCAGGAGGCTTGTTGTTTAGATCAGTGTGTATCATGGCAGGAGGCTTGTTGTCAGATCAGTATGTATCATGGCAGGAGGCTTGTTGTTTAGATCAGTTTGTATCATGGCAGGAGGCTTGTTATCAGATCAGTGTGTATCATGGCAGGAGGCTTGTTGTTTAGATCAGTGTGTATCATGGCAGGAGGCTTGTTGTTCAGATCAGTATGTATCATGGCAGGAGGCTTGTTGTCAGATCAGTATGTATCATGGCAGGAGGCTTGTTGTCAGATCAGTATGTATCATGGCAGGAGGCTTGTTGTTTAGATCAGTTTGTATCATGGCAGGAGGCTTGTTGTCAGATCAGTGTGTATCATGGCAGGAGGCTTGTTGTCAGATCAGTATGTATCATGGCAGGAGGCTTGTTGTTTAGATCAGTTTGTATCATGGCAGGAGGCTTGTTATCAGATCAGTGTGTATCATGGCAGGAGGCTTGTTGTCAGATCAGTATGTATCATGGCAGGAGGCTTGTTGTCAGATCAGTGTGTATCATGGCAGGAGGCTTGTTGTCAGATCAGTATGTATCATGGCAGGAGGCTTGTTGTCAGATCAGTGTGTATCATGGCAGGAGGCTTGTTGTCAGATCAGTATGTATCATGGCAGGAGGCTTGTTGTCAGATCAGTGTGTATCATGGCAGGAGGCTTGTTGTCAGATCAATGTGTATCAAGGCAGGAGGCTTGTTTAGATCAGTTTGTATCATGGCAGGAGGCTTGTTGTCAGATCAGTGTGTATCATGGCAGGAGGCTTGTTGTCAGATCAGTATGTATCAAGGCAGGAGGCTTGTTGTCAGATCAGTGTGTATCATGGCAGGAGGCTTGTTGTCAGATCAGTGTGTATCATGGCAGGAGGCTTGTTGTCAGATCAGTGTGTATCAAGGCAGGAGGCTTGTTTAGATCAGTTTGTATCATGGCAGGAGGCTTGTTGTGGCTGAGGCTGTAGAGTTCATTGACTGATAGTAGCCACACTATTTGCAGTGACTCAAAATAATATAATAGCATTAGTTTCCTATTTGCCTTTTCTAGTTTAGGTTCAGTTTATTTGCTCTAGTTTTCTGTTATTCCGTTGTTTAATCAATCCAGCCAGTCTCATTCTGTCTCTAATCCAATGTCACAGTGTGGCAGAGAGGGCTTTGTGTTCGGTCACATTCAGTCGGCGGACATTTTTTTTGCCTCCGTACTTTCTCTTGTCCTTGAATCACTGACAACTAATATTTAAAAAAATAAAATAAATTATTCACATTTGTCAGTATTAGGTCCACCTTCTGAATAAACCCCCTTTGATAAGGCTGAAATATAGAGGAGGTAGGATCATGTTTCACGTTCTCCTACCTCTCCTCTTATCCCCGCTATCTGTCACTCTCTCTGGTTTGGAATAGGGAGTAGACTACTTCGCTAGTGGCGCTACAGTAGCTAACACAACATGGATTGGAGCGGCTGTCTGCCTGTCCTCCGGCAGACGACTCCGGGCCGTCAAAACGAATGTTATTATGTCAAGAGACCCACAAACATAAGTTGCCAGTGTAGTGCAGTACATCTGAACATGTCTAGTGTTTCCTGTCGTTTGTTACTGTTACTCTTTTTTAACCGCCACAGTTCAACTCCCAACAAGCATGTTCCTGTCAAGGGGCGGCACCGCGGTGAGAAAGAGAGAGATGTGGAAGGAGGGAGAGAGAGGGAGAGAAAGAGGGAAAATGGCACAGAGAGAGAGAGAGAGAGAGAGGGAGGGAGGGGGAGGGAGGGAGGGAGGGGGGGAGAGAGACGGAGGGAGAGAGAGAGAGGGGAGGAGAGAGAGAGACGGAGGGAGGGAGAGGAGAGAGAGAGAGAGAGAGAGAGAGAGAGGAGAGAGAGAGGGGAGGAGAGAGAGAGGAGAGAGAGAGGGGAGGAGAGAAAAAACACTAAAGCTAAATAGTATGAACTCTCACCAGCAGGCCATTCACAAATTAAATAGGTATTATCTTTAAATATTTAAAGGTTCGATGAATGTTGATAATGGGGTTAGACAGCCGTCAAACCGTCTTTCTAATGTAGTTAGTTGAAAGACATTTGATACAATTTACACAGAACTTGGATCTGAAAAACAGGGCCCCTCTTTTAACCCAGTGAAACAGGGCCCCTCTTTTAAACCAGAGAAACAGGGCCCCTCTTTTAAACCAGTGAAACAGGGCCCCTCTTTTAACCCAGTGAAACAGGGCCCCTCTTTTAACCCAGTGAAACAGGGCCCCTCTTTTAAACCAGAGAAACAGGGCCCCTCTTTTAAACCAGTGAAACAGGGCCCCTCTTTTAAACCAGAGAAACAGGGCCCCTCTTTTAAACCAGAGAAACAGGGCCCCTCTTTTAAACCAGTGAAACAGGGCCCCTCTTTTAAACCAGCGAAACAGGGCCCCTCTTTTAAACCAGAGAAACAGGGCCCCTCTTTTAAACCAGTGAAACAGGGCCCCTCTTTTAAACCAGCGAAACAGGGCCTCTCTTTTAAACCAGAGAAACAGGGCCCCTCTTTTAAACCAGAGAAACAGGGCCTCTCTTTTAAACCAGAGAAACAGGGCCCCTCTTTTAAACCAGAGAAACAGGGCCCCTCTTTTAAACCAGAGAAACAGGACCCCTCTTTTAAACCAGAGAAACATGGCCCCTCTTTTAAACCAGAGAAACAGGGCCCCTCTTTTAAACCAGAGAAACAGGGCCTCTCTTTTAAACCAGAGAAACAGGGCCTCTCTTTTAAACCAGAGAAACAGGGCCCCTCTTTTAAACCAGTGAAACAGGGCCCCTCTTTTAAACCAGAGAAATAGGGCCCCTCTTTTAAACCAGAGAAACAGGGCCCCTCTTTTAAACCAGTGAAACAGGGCCCCTCTTTTAAACCAGAGAAACAGGGCCCCTCTTTTAAACCAGAGAAACAGGGCCCCTCTTTTAAACCAGAGAAACAGGGCCCCTCTTTTAAACCAGAGAAACAGGGCCCCTCTTTTAAACCAGAGAAACAGGGCCCCTCTTTTAAACCAGAGAAACAGGGCGCCTCTTTTAAACCAGAGAAACAGGGAGCCTCTTTTAAACCAGAGAAACAGGGCCACTCTTTTAAACCAGAGAAACAGGGCTCCTCTTTTAAACCAGAGAAACAGGGCCCCTCTTTTAAACCAGAGAAACAGGGCCCCTCTTTTAAACCAGAGAAACAGGGCCCCTCTTTTAAACCAGAGAAACAGGGCCCCTCTTTTAAACCAGAGAAACAGGGCCCCTCTTTTAAACCAGAGAAACAGGGCCCCTCTTTTAAACCAGAGAAACAGGGCCCCTCTTTTAAACCAGAGCTCTGTTTCCCTCCACATTAACCTCTGTTTCCTCACAGGGATATCCCGCTGGGAACACACTGATTGAACCAACGTGGAATAGACGTTGAAGTGACGTTTGTGCCCAGTGTGTCAGTCAGACACTCAGTTGGTTTTGATATTGAGATACTTTCTTTAGTTCAGCGAAGCGGCTTTTAATTATTATTATACCGACCAGAGAAAAAGCCATGGAGAGTGTGTGTGTGTGTGTGTGTGTGTGTGTGTGTGTGTGTGTGTGTGTGTGTGTGTGTGTGTGTGTGTGTGTGTGTGTGTGTGTGTGTGTGTGTGTGTGTGTGTGTGTGTGTGTGTGTGTAGTTGTAGCAGTGTGTAGATCGTGTACTGTCTGTAACAGTAGCACCCATGCAGACATGCTAACTTGCTAGCACGTTCTCACTCTGTGTTGGTCCAAACCTAGAATAGTGTGACACAGCAAGGTGTCAATCCCCATGCCGGTCACTTTTAACTCGCTAAAACAATCCTCTCTTACAGCAAGGGAGGTCTGTTTGAGGTGAAATGTGACAAGAGGAGACAACACCAGGATTCATTTTGGGAGGAGGAGGAGGAGGTGGAGGAGGAGGAGGAGGAGGAGATGGAGGAGGAGGAGGTGGAGGAGGAGGAGGAGGAGGAGGTGGAGGAGGAGGAGGAGATGGAGGAGGAGGAGGAGATGGCCAGAACTCACAGGGCGACTTCTCAACTGGCAACGTTCAGACACAGCCTTGGACAGATCAGAAGTAGTGGACTAATGGTATAGTACTGAGAGGGTGTTATTTCAGACGTAGCACCAGTTACATAACTGCGACAGGATGCAGTCTAGTCTGCACAACATCATAACAACAGTGTTGTCGCTGTGAGGACAGCGCCGGGGAGGATGGGAGCTGGAGTGGGTCTGTCTGAATCAGCTTATCTGGAGTCTGGCTGAAGGTCGTGACGGGGCAGGTGTTCACAGGACAGAGGTGCTGTTGTCTTCTCTGTGTGTTTGTTGTGGAGAGAGAGAGAGAGAGACTGAGGGAGTTAGAGAGAGAGAGAGACAGGGAGAGAGAGAGAGAGAGAGAGAGAGAGAGAGAGAGAGACTGAGGGAGTTAGAGAGAGAGAGAGAGAGAGAGAGAGAGAGAGAGAGAGAGAGACTGAGGGAGTTAGAGAGAGAGAGAGAGAGGCTGAGGGAGTTAGCGAGGGAGAGAGAGAGAGAGAGAGAGAGAGACTGAGGGAGAGAGACTGAGGGAGTTAGAGAGAGAGAGAGACAGAGAGAGAGAGAGAGAGACTGAGGGAGTTAGCGAGGGAGAGAGAGAAAGAGAGAGAGAGAGAGAGACTGAGGGAGTTAGAGAGAGAGAGAGAGACTGAGGGAGTTAGCGAGGGAGAGAGAGAGAGAGAGAGAGAGAGAGAGAGAGAGAGAGAGAGAGAGAGAGAGAGAGAGAGAGAGACTGAGGGAGTTAGCGAGGGAGAGAGAGACAGAGAGAGAGAGAGAGGGGGGGGAGAGAGAGAGAGAGAGTTAGAGAGGGGGAGAGAGAGAGACTGAGGGAGTTAGCGAGGGAGAGAGAGACAGAGAGAGAGAGAGAGAGGGGAGAGAGAGAGAGAGAGTTAGAGAGGGGGAGAGAGAGAGACACAGAGAGAGAGAGAGAGACAGAGAGAGAGAGAGAGAGGGGGGAGAGAGAGAGAGAGAGTTAGAGAGGGGGAGAGAGAGAGACACAGAGAGAGAGAGAGAGAGAGAGAGATATGCCCCCTTAAGCATAACTTCAACAACATAAACCAGCAAAAACGGGTGACAACTCCTGCACCTCTGTTGCATGCTGGGTATGTACATAGTCAATGGTAGACTACCAGAACCCACTGGATTCTCCAATTACATTGAATGAACTACAGGACAAAATACAAACCCTCCAAAAAGGCCTGTGGTGTTGATGGTATCCTCAATGAAATGATCAAATATACAGACCACAAATTCCAATTGGCTTAAATACTTAAACTCTTTAACATCATCCTCAGCTCTGGCATCTTCCCCAATATCACCCCAATCCACAAATGTAGAGACAAATTTGACCCCAATAACTACAGTGGAATATGCGTCAACAGCAGAGATTATCATTAACAGCAGACTCGTACATATCCTCAGTGAAAACAATGTACAGAGACTCACAACCTGGATTCGGTCTTGTGTAGCAACATTTGAAATTGTTTTTTTTGTTTTGTTACATTGGATAAAAGTAGAGACTCAGAGCTACAAAATGGTATATCAGACACTACAGTTGAGGAACAATGGGGAAGTAATACTGCTTTGAAAGTTGATCAACTTGTAAACTCACTTTTGAGAAAACCGTCTTTCAATGTTTTGGTATCTAGTGAAGAGCTCTTCTTTGTCTCCACCCATTCAGCATCGTTCACACCCTCAAGCTTTAGCCCCACCCATCTCATTCAGCATCGTTCACACCCTCTCAAGCTTTAGCCCCTCCCATCTCATTCAGCATCGTTCACACCCTCTCAAGCTTTAGCCCCTCCCATCTCATTCAGCATCGTTCACACCCTCTCAAGCTTTAGCCCCTCCCATCTCATTCAGCATCGTTCACACCCTCTCAAGCTTTAGCCCCTCCCATCTCATTCAGCATCGTTCACACCCTCTCAAGCTTTAGCCCCTCCCATCTCGTTTCGCTCTCGGAGCACACACTTGACGTTCTGGCCGATGATTTGTTTACCTCTGGATAACATGAAAACAGACTAACCAGCTCGGCTGGCAACAATTTCATTACGCTTTTTTTTGCAGACGTTTACTGAAACCGGCCATATTCAACGGGTGATGTACACACGTCATGTAATGTTAGCTAACTAGCCAGCCAGCTAACGTTAGCTAGTTAAACAACAATGAACAAAGTGCCAACAATACCACAGTGCTGGGAGCTAACTAACCAGGTTCAATGTTAGCTAGCTAACATTAGGCTCTAACTAGAAAAGCAAACAGCTCTGGGAAACAAATAATAACGTCAGCTAGGGAGCCTGCCAGCTAACGTTAGCTAGCTAGCTAACAGTATACTTTAGCTTGAAATTAAACCACTTTCTGTCAAAATTAGAAACGTTTAATACCTGAAAATGTAGCTAGCTAACGCTAGACTATCTTACCTGTATACATCATTAGGAATGCAACGGTTGCCCTTAGTTTGAAGATGTAATCCAGACAGGTGTTTTCTCCATCTCTTTAGTTATCAGACTCTAATTACACTGATTTCAAAACCTGATCCTCCAGAAAGTGGAGAGCAGCACTGATACATTCTACTATACAATACATTCTACTATACAATACATTCTACTATACAATACATTCTACTATACAATACATTCTACTGTACAATACATTCTACTATACAATACATTCTACTATACAATACATTCTACCATACAATACATTCTACTATACAATACATTCTACTATACAATACATTCTACAATACATTCTACTATACAATACATTCTACTATACAATCCATTCTACTATACAATACATTCTACTATACAATCCATTCTACTATACAATACATTCTACTATACAATACATTCTACTATACAATACATTCTACAATACATTCTACTATACAATACATTCTACTGTACAATACATTCTACTATACAATACATTCTACTATACAATACATTCTACTATACAATACATTCTACTATACAATACATTCTACCATACAATACATTCTACCATACAATACATTCTACTATACAATACATTCTACTATACAATACATTCTACAATACATTCTACTATACAATACATTCTACTATACAATACATTCTACTATACAATACATTCTACTATACAATACATTCAACTATACAATACATTCTACTATACAATACATTCTACTATACAATACATTCTACTATACATTCTACTATACAATACATTCTACTATACATTCTACTATACACTACATTCTACTATACAATACATTCTACCATACAATACATTCTACCATACAATACATTCTACTATACAATGCATTCTACTATACAATACATTCTACAATACATTCTACTATACAATACATTCTACTATACAATACATTCTACTATACAATACATTCTACTATACAATACATTCAACTATACAATACATTCTACTATACAATACATTCTACTATACATTCTACTATACAATACATTCTACTATACATTCTACTATACAATACATTCTACTATACAATACATTCTACTATACATTCTACTATACAATACATTCTACTATACAATACATTCTACTATACATTCTACTATACAATACATTCTACTATACAATACATTCTACTATACATTCTAATATACAATACATTCTACTATACTATACATTCTAATATACAATACATTCTACTATACAATACATTCTACTGTACAATACATTCTACTATACAATACATTCTACCATACAATACATTCTACTATACAATACATTCTACTATACAATACATTCTACAATACACTCTACTATACAATACTCTACTATACAATCCATTCTACTATACAATACATTCTACTATACAATACATTCTACTATACAATCCATTCTACTATACAATCCATTCTACTATACAATACATTCTACAATACATTCTACTATACAATACATTCTACTGTACAATACATTCTACTATACAATACATTCTACTATACAATACATTCTACTATACAATACATTCTACTATACAATACATTCTACCATACAATACATTCTACCATACAATACATTCTACTATACAATACATTCTACTATACAATACATTCTACAATACATTCTACTATACAATACATTCTACTATACAATACATTCTACTATACAATACATTCTACTATACAATACATTCTACTATACAATACATTCAACTATACAATACATTCTACTATACAATACATTTTACTATACAATACATTCTACTATACATTCTACTATACAATACATTCAACTATACAATACATTCTACTATACACTACATTCTACTATACAATACATTCTACCATACACTACATTCTACCATACAATACATTCTACTATACAATACATTCTACTATACAATACATTCTACAATACATTCTACTATACAATACATTCTACTATACAATACATTCTACTATACAATACATTCTACTATACAATACATTCTACTATACAATACATTCAACTATACAATACATTCTACTATACAATACATTCTACTATACAATACATTCTACTATACATTCTACTATACAATACATTCTACTATACATTCTACTATACAATACATTCTACTATACAATACATTCTACTATACATTCTACTATACAATACATTCTACTATACAATACATTGTACTATACATTCTACTATACAATACATTCTACTATACAATACATTCTACTATACATTCTAATATACAATACATTCTACTATACAATACATTCTACTATACAATACATTCTACTATACATTCAACTATACAATACATTCTACTATACAATACATTCTACTATACATTCTACTATACAATACATTCTACTATACAATACATTGTACTATACATTCTACTATACAATACATTCTACTATACAATACATTCTACTATACATTCTAATATACAATACATTCTACTATACAATACATTCTACTATACAATACATTCTACTATACATTCTACTATACAATACATTCTACTATACAATACATTCTACTATACATTCTACTATACAATACATTCTACTATACAATACATTCTACTATACATTCTACTATACATTCTACTATACAATACATTCTACTATACAATACATTCTACTATACAATACATTCTACTATACAATACATTCTACTATACAATACATTCTACTATACAATACATTCTACCCAACCAAATCATGAGAAAACAAAAATGTAATTATTTGATACATTGGAAAGAATTAACAGAAAAACAGAGAAAACTAGAATGCTATTTGGCCCTAAACAGAGAGTACACAGTGGCAGAATACCTGACCACTGTGACTGACCCAAACTTAAGGAAAGCAATGTACAGACTCAGTGAGCATAGCCTTGCTATTGAGAAATGCCTCCGTAGGCAGACGTGGCCCTCAAGAGAAGACAGGCTATGTGCACACTGCCCACAAAATGAGGTGGAAACTGAGCTGCACTTCCTAACTTCCTGCACAATGTATGACCATATTAGAGACACATATTTCCCTCAGATTACACAGACCCACCAAGAATTTGAATTTGTACTATACAATACATTCTACTATACAATACATTCTACTATACAATACATTCTACTATACAATACATTCTACATTTACATTTACATTTAAGTCATTTAGCAGACGCTCTTATCCAGAGCGACTTACAAATTGGTGCATTCACCTTATGACATCCAGTGGAACAACCACTTTACAATAGTGCATCTAAATCTTTTAAGGGGGGGGGGGGGGGGGGGGTTAGAAGGATTACTTTATCCTATCCTAGCTACTTCTACTATACAATACATTCTACAGCTCCACTACAGGATACATTTGAAAAAAAGACTGACAGACTGACGAGCTCAAATAAATAGAAGCCTTCAATATAGCAGACCAATCCGAAATCCTCACTAGGCATGTCCAGCCCACTCATTATCTCAGCCAATCATGGCTAGTGGGAAGGTTGCTAACTTTTTCTGTGGCTGAACCAACTAGACTCGTAATTTAACGCATTTATTCGTATTTACAGACGGCATACAAGTTTGTTATTAAGGCACATGACAGTTCACATGTTCGAGAACGCATTTTGATAAAAATATATTTTTTACTTTCAAATGGCTCTCCTTTGAAGTCGTGACTTGTGACATACGCCCAGTTTCCTGAATCGGGTCACAAATGCCAAATTTGCTTTTTTACCAAATTACCGTACGACAGACCACATATTCACCCTGCACACCCTAATTGACAAACAAACAAACCAAAACAAAGGCAAAGTCTTCTCATGCTTTGTTGATTTCAAAAAAGCTTTTGACTCAATTTGGCATGAGGGTCTGCTATCCAAATTGATGGAAAGTGGTGTTGTGGGAAAAACATACAACATTATAAAATCCATGTACACAAACAATAAGTGTGCCGTTAAAATTGGCAAAAAACACACACATTTCTTTCCACAGGGCCGTGGGGTGAGACAGGGATGCAGCTTAAGCCCCACCCTCTTCAACATATATATCAACGAATTGGCGAGAGCACTAGAACAGTCTGCAGCACCCGGTCTCACCCTACTAGAAACTGAAGTCAAATGTCTACTGTTTGCTGATGATCTGGTGCTTCTGTCACCAACCAAGGAGGGCCTACAGCAGCACCTAGACATTCTGCACAGATTCCACCAGACCTGGGCCCTGAGAGACAAAAATGATGGTGTTCCAAAAAAGGTCCAGTTGCCAGGATCACAAATACAAATTCCATCTAGACACCATTGCCGTAGAGCACACAAAACTATACATACCTCGGCCTAAACATCAGCGCCACAGGTAACTTCCACAAAGCTGTGAACGAGCTGAGAGACAAGGCAAGAAGGGCCTTCTATGCCATCAAAAGGAACATAAAATTCGACATACCAATTAGGATCTGGCTAAAAAGGTCTGGGGTCCGCTCACCAACCAATAATTCACAAAATGGGACAAACACCAAATTGAGACTCTGCAGGCAGAATTCTGCAAAAAATATTCTCAGTGTACAACGTAAAACACCAAATAATTCTGCAGAGCAGAATCAGGGCGATA
>NC_052309.1:288678-291178 GCF_016432855.1 Salvelinus namaycush
AGGAAAGGAGAGATTCACGAGGAAAGGAGAGATTCACGAGGAAAGGAGAGATTCACGAGGAAAGGGGGCAAATACAGTAAATGCTGTTTGAGTCTTATTTAACACTAAACTGAAAAGCCAAGTGTTGAATATATTTGTTAATGGGATCAAACAGTGACCTGGAGTTTAAAGGTAGAACAACTAAGCTTATTATAAACTCAGCCCTCAGAAAGTTATCTTGTTGGAAGGGCTTTGTTTGCCCCACATTCAGGCAGGAAGACGTTGTTGTTTAAGGTCTTGTTGGCTTTCGGTTCATGTATCGGTAAGACCTTGTTAGCTTCTTCAGACAATTGTAAGTACAAATACCATGAGACAAGAACATTGGTTGGTTGATTCTTTGATTGATTCTTTGGTTGATTCTTTGATTGATTCTTTGGTTGATTCTTTGATTGATTCTTTGGTTGATTCTTTGGTTAATTCGTTAGTTCTTTGGTTGATTCTTTGGTTAATTCGTTAATTCTTTGGTTGATTCTTTGGTTGATTCTTTGGTTGATTCTTTGGTTAATTCTTTGGTTAATTATTTGGTTGATTCTTTGGTTAATTCGTTAATTCTTTGCTTGATTCTTTGCTTGATTCGTTAATTCTTTGGTTGATTCTTTGCTTGATTCTTTGGTTGATTCTTTGATAATCTATTTCAAGGCTGGAAATCACCTGAGGAAGCTGACACCAATAACTTTACACTTTCACCTCACTGTCAACTCATCAGAATGTAACTATTTTGTACATGACAGTCATCATGTTATCCTTCTGCAGGTGCACCTCTTGAGGATGTCTGTGTCTGATCTCGAGCAACCCACAGGAACTCTGCACTGTATCACCATAGAAACCGTTTCGCATACAACTGTGTCTTGAGTGGTTGGTTATGGAGAAGAGAGGGAAGATGGAGAGAGAGTAGATAGTTGGCAGCCATCTTAGTAGTCTTTTGAGCCAGAGGCAGGAGAGCAGTAACCCTCTCATTACACAGGGTTTAGTATTTATATACCCTATGCAATGTTTGGGTTGGATGGGAAAAGTCTCACACATACAGTTTCGGTGTTGGTGTATGTTGTCCTGTTTACTGAACAGGACGTTATTTGACCTCATCAGGGATAATTTGTGGAAGTCCCCCACTTGGGACAGCAGGAAAAGGAGAATGAGACCGTGGCTCTATATTCAAGCTACCGTTGGTATTTTTCTCTCAGCCTTCAGTGTGAAATAGTAGTCCATGAGATAGCTTTAGTTATCTGGTAATTTATTTAACCAGGCAAGTCAGTTAAGAACAAATTCTTATTTTCAATGACAGCCTAGGAACAGCGGGTTAACTGCCTTGTTCAGGGGCAGAACGACAGATTTTGTACCTTGTCAGCTCGGGGATTCGATCTTGCAACCTTTCGGTTACTAGTCCAACGCTCTAACCACTAGGCTGCCCTGCCGGCCCAATGTTGTGACAAGATTAAAATCAAATCAAATCAAATGTTATTAGTCACATGCTTCATAAACAACAGGTGTAGACTAACAGTGAAATGCTGAATGACAGGTGTTTTTCCAACAATGCAGAGTCAAGGATAAGATATCTCTACTGAACAACAGAGATAGTGTCCATCTCAGCAGAGAGAGCATCACGTTTGCATCACAAATGACACGCTGTCCCCTACATAGGGCACTACTTGTAACCTGGTAAAAAGGCAGGGTGCCATGCCAACAGAAGCAGGTAGGAAGGGAAGGACCGGCCGGGGCGGGGAGATCTCCAAAGCTCTGAATGTTGTTATGTCCTGTGATGGAGGTGTTAGTTCTACCAGCAGATGAAAGAGAAGACATGCGTGTACAGTCTCGTTTTAGTCACCGTGGTAATTGATAGCAGATGTCAGGTAGAATTCTCAAAGGTTATTTACGGCCGACAAAACGGTTTCGTGACTTTTTGAAGCGCGGCATGCAACAACAAAAGCTTACCTATAAAGTTATGTTGTATTCTTGTATTGTCTGTTCCTCCTCTCTCTCTCTCTTCAGGACAATTTCTTAACAGACTCCACAGTCAGCCAGTAAGTCACCCAGTCAGCCAAACAGTCAGCCAGCCAGCCATCCAGTCACCCAGCCAGCCAGTCAGGCAGTCAGCCAGTCAGCCAGCCAGCCAGTCAGCCAGCCAGTCAGCCAGTCACCCAGCCAGTCAGTTAGTCAGCCAACCAGTCAGTCAGCCAGCCAACCAGTCAGTCAGCCAGCCAGCCAACCAGTCAGCCAGCCAGCCATCCAGTCACCCAGCCAGTCAGTCAGCCAGTCACCCAGCCAGTCAGTTAGTCAGCCAACCAGTCAGCCAGCCAACCAGTCAGCCAACCATCCAGTCAGTCAGCCAGCCAGTCATCCAGTCACCCAGCCAGTCAGTCAGCCAGCCAGTCAGTCAGCCAGCCAGTCAGCCAGTCATCAAGCAAGCCAGCGAGCCAGTTAGTCAGCCAACCAGTCAGCCAGCCAGTCATCGAGCCAGCCAGTC
>NC_052309.1:296178-312894 GCF_016432855.1 Salvelinus namaycush
ATACAATACATTCTACTATACAATACATTCTACTATACAATACATTTTACTATACAATACATTCTACAATACATTCTACTATACAATACATTTTACTATACAATACATTCTACTATACAATACATTCTACTATACATTCTACTATACAATACATTCTACTATACAATACATTCTACTATACAATACATTCTACTATACAATACATAATACAATACATTCTACTATACAATACATTCTACTATACAATACATTCTACAATACATTCTACTATACAATACATTCTACAATACATTCTACTATACAATACATTCTACTATACAATACATTCTACTATACAATACATTTTACTATACAATACATTCTACAATACATTCTACTATACAATACATTTTACTATACAATACATTCTACTATACAATACATTCTACAATACATTCTACTATACAATACATTCTACTATACAATACATTCTACTATACAATACATTTTACTATACAATACATTCTACAATACAATACATTTTACTATACAATACATTCTACTATACAATACATTCTACAATACATTCTACTATACAATACATTTTACTATACAATACATTCTACAATACATTCTACTATACAATACATTTTACTATACAATACATTCTACTATACAATACATTCTACAATACATTCTACTATACAATACATTCTACAATACATTCTACTATACAATACATTCTACTATACAATACATTCTACTATACAATAAATTTGACTATACAATACATTCTACAATACATTCTACTATACAATACATTTTACTATACAATACATTCTACTATACAATACATTCTACAATACATTCTACTATACAATACATTCAACTACGTTCTACTATGTGATTTCTTTCATAAAAGCCGTTTTAGACAGGATTATCTACACATACTGACCAGCTCATATTATAGAGAGAAACGTGCTACATGGCAGACCAATCCAAACTCATCTTTCTGCATGTCCAGCCCACCCATTATCTCAGCCAATCATGGCTAGCGGGAAGGTTTCTCACTTTTTCTGTGGCTAAACAAACCAGGCTCGTAATTTAACAATTATGTTAGTTTTTACAGATGGCTGTAACGGGCTTCCTCCTTCTCTTCATCCGAAGAGGAGTAGCAAGGATTGGACCAAAGTGCAGCGGGTTGTGAATACATAATGATTTATTAAAGCATTCGACGAAACACGAAAACAAACACTTGGAAGGATTACAAAATAACAAAACAACGTAGACTGACCTGAACGTAAGAACTTACATGTAACACGAAGAACGCACGAACAGGGAAAACAGACTACACAAAAACCGAACGAACAAACATACCGAAACAGTCCCGTGTGGCGCAACATACACAGACACGGAAGACAACCACCCACAACAATCAATGTGAAAACACCTACCTTAATATGGCTCTCAATCAGAGGAAATGAAAACCACCTGCCTCTAATTGAGAGCCATATCAGGTCACCCTTAAACCAACACAGAAACACATAACATAGACTACCCACCCAAACTCACGCCCTGACCGTCAAACACATACAAAACAACAGAAAACAGGTCAGGAACGTGACAATGGCAAACAAGTTTGTTATTAAGGCACATGAAAGTTCACATGTTCCAGAAGGCATTTCTGACAAAAAAAGCATTTGATAAAATAAAAAAAAAGGCTAAATGCCTTGGTGGCTTTGTTACATCTAAATGTCTTGGTGGTTATTTTACATCTAAATGTCTTGGTGGTTATTTTACATCTAAATGCCTTGGTGGCTTTGTTACATCTAAATGTCTTGTTACATCTAAATGTCTTGGTGGCTTTGTTACATCTAAATGTCTTGTTACATCTAAATGTCTTGTTACATCTAAATGCCTTGGTGGCTTTGTTACATCTAAATGTCTTGTTACATCTAAATGCCTTGGTGGCTTTGTTACATCTAAATGTCTTGGTGGCTTTGTTACATCTAAATGTCTTGTTACATCTAAATGTCTTGTTACATCTAAATGTCTTGGTGGCTTTGTTACATCTGAATGTCTTGGTGGCTTTGTTACATCTAAATGTCTTGTTACATCTAAATGCCTTGGTGGCTTTGTTACATCTAAATGTCTTGTTACATCTAAATGTCTTGGTGGCTTTGTTACATCTAAATGTCTTGGTGGCTTTGTTACATCTAAATGTCTTGGTGGCTTTGTTACATCTAAATGTCTTGTTACATCTAAATGTCTTGGTGGCTTTGTTACATCTACATGTCTTGTTACATCTAAATGTCTTGGTGGCTTTGTTACATCTGAATGTCTTGGTGGCTTTGTTACATCTAAATGTCTTGGTGGTTATTTTACATCTAAATGCCTTGGTGGCTTTGTTACATCTAAATGTCTTGTTACATCTAAATGTCTTGGTGGCTTTGTTACATCTGAATGTCTTGGTGGTTATTTTACATCTAAATGCCTTGGTGGCTTTGTTACATCTAAATGTCTTGGTGGTTATTTTACATCTAAATGCCTTGGTGGCTTTGTTACATCTAAATGTCTTGTTACATCTAAATGTCTTGGTGGCTTTGTTACATCTGAATGTCTTGGTGGCTTTGTTACATCTAAATGTCTTGTTACATCTAAATGCCTTGGTGGCTTTGTTACATCTAAATGTCTTGTTACATCTAAATGTCTTGGTGGCTTTGTTACATCTGAATGTCTTGGTGGCTTTGTTACATCTAAATGTCTTGGTGGCTTTGTTACATCTAAATGTCTTGTTACATCTAAATGTCTTGGTGGCTTTGTTACATCTAAATGTCTTGTTACATCTAAATGTCTTGGTGGCTTTGTTACATCTGAATGTCTTGGTGGCTTTGTTACATCTAAATGTCTTGGTGGCTTTGTTACATCTAAATGTCTTGCTACATCTAAATGTCTTGGTGGCTTTGTTACATCTAAATGTCTTGGTGGCTTTGTTACATCTAAATGTCTTGGTGGCTTTGTTACATATGAATGTCTTGTTACATCTAAATGTCTTGGTGGCTTTGTTACATATGAATGTCTTGTTACATCTAAATGTCTTGGTGGCTTTGTTACATATGCATGTCTTGTTACATCTAAATGTCTTGGTGGCTTTGTTACATATGAATGTCTTGTTACATCTAAATGTCTTGGTGGCTTTTACATTTAAATGTCTTGTTACATCTAAATGTCTTGGTGGCTTTGTTACATCTAAATGTCTTGGTGGCTTTGTTACATCTAAATGTCTTGGTGGCTTTGTTACATCTAAATGTCTTGTTACATCTAAATGTCTTGGTGGATTTGTTACATCTAAATGTCTTGGTGGATTTGTTACATCTAAATGTCTTGTTACATCTGAATGTCTTGGTGGCTTTGTTACATCTAAATGTCTTGGTGGCTTTGTTACATATAAATGTCTTGGTGGCTTTGTTACATCTAAATGTCTTGTTACATCTAAATGTCTTGGTGGCTTTGTTACATCTAAATGTCTTGTTACATCTGAATGTCTTGGTGGCTTTGTTACATCTAAATGTCTTGGTGGCTTTGTTACATCTAAATGTCTTGGTGGCTTTGTTACATCTAAATGTCTTGTTACATCTAAATGTCTTGGTGGCTTTGTTACATCTAAATGTCTTGTTACATCTGAATGTCTTGGTGGCTTTGTTACATCTAAATGTCTTGGTGGCTTTGTTACATCTAAATGTCTTGGTGGCTTTGTTACATCTAAATGTCTTGTTACATCTAAATGTCTTGGTGGATTTGTTACATCTAAATGTCTTGGTGGCTTTGTTACATATGAATGTCTTGGTGGCTTTGTTACATATGAATGTCTTGGTGGCTTTGTTACATCTAAATTTCTTGGTGGCTTTGTTACATCTAAATGTCTTGGTGGCTTTGTTACATCTAAATGCCTTGTTACATCTAAATGTCTTGGTGGCTTTGTTACATCTAAATGTCTTGTTACATCTAAATGTCTTGGTGGCTTTGTTACATCTAAATGTCTTGTTACATCTAAATGTCTTGGTGGCTTTGTTACATCTAAATGTCTTGTTACATCTAAATGTCTTGTTACATCTAAATGTCTTGGTGGCTTTGTTACATCTAAATGTCTTGGTGGCTTTGTTACATCTAAATGTCTTGGTGGCTTTGTTACATCTAAATGTCTTGTTACATCTAAATGTCTTGTTACATCTAAATGTCTTGGTGGCTTTGTTACATCTAAATGTCTTGGTGGCTTTGTTACATCTAAATGTCTTGGTGGCTTTGTTACATCTAAATGTCTTGGTGGCTTTGTTACATATGAATGTCTTGTTACATCTAAATGTCTTGGTGGCTTTGTTACATATGAATGTCTTGTTACATCTAAATGTCTTGTTACATCTAAATGTCTTGTTACATCTAAATGTCTTGTTACATCTAAATGTCTTGTTGGATTTTTGATAAAGCATTTTAATCCTTTTTTTTCACCAACAAATGTTGGTTTCCTCAATGTTGTCATAGAGACAAGTTGGACAAGAATTTGGTGACTTTTTCTGCAGGAAGACTCAGAATCAATACATTTTGATTGTTCATTGATTTGATCGTTCATTGATTTGATCGTTCATTGAGTGTCAAATATCTTTCTGAAAGCGGTTGTTGAAGTGGTTTTGGCTGATAGTAAAATCCTTTTTAGGCTTTTTAGACTTTTCAGAGTGGCACAGCGGTCTAAGGCACTGCATCTCAGTGCTAGAGGCATCACTACAGACCCTGGTTTGATTCCAGGCTGTATCACAACCGGCCGTGATTTGGATTCCCATAGGGCGGCGCACAATTGGCCCAGCGTCGTCCTGGGTTTGGCCAGGGGGGTAGGCCGTCAATGTAAAATAAGAATTTGTTCTTAACTGACTTGCCTAGTTAAACGTTAACTAAAAGCAGAGCCTATCCGGTACAGCTCCTTTAAACCCCCCCCCACCCCCCCCCCCCCCCTTTCCTCCCCCTCCTTTTGTCATGATGCCTATAACTCTCGACCTGCGTCCTAAATGGTACCCTGTCCCCGAGTAGCGCACTACTTTTGACCAGGGTCTGGACTAATGTAGTGCACTATGTTCAGAATAGGGTAGCATTGAGAACGCAGGCTTAGTCTTAGTGATTGATAGCGTGTTAAGACTGGAAATAAGCCTCTTTGATGATGAAGCCGGGACAGGAAGGCCGTGCCCTTAACGCTTAAATCCTTCTTTTGTCTTTGATGTGTCGTGAACTGAAGTCCTTGTGTTTCTTCAGTGTTATTCCCTAGACTGGGGAATACAATGGAATCACAGACATTTACAAGGAACTGTTAAAATAAAGGAAACCACATCTTAAAATTTCACTGGAGAGAGAGAGAGAGAGAGAGAGAGGGAGAGTGAGAGAGAGAGAGAAAGAGAGAGAGAGAGAGAGTGAGAGAGAGAGGGACAGAGAGAGAGAGAGAGAGAGGCAGAGAGAGAGAGAGAGAGAGAGAGAGAGAGAGAGAAAGAAAGAGAGAGAGAGTTGTAATAACATTTTACTGCAGTGGGCTAAATCAGGGTGACGCAGAGTGTTTCTTAAACAAATCTACTTTGTAACAGAAGTATCCACCTCACACACACGGTTATGGGTTTAAAATAAAGACGACGCCTGCACCATGTCAGATATAGTCTCCCTGTGTACCTGTCTCCCTGTGTACCTGTCTCCCTGTCTCCCTGTGTACCTGTCTCCCTGTGTACCTGTCTCCCTGTCTCCCTGCACCATGTCAGATATAGAGTTGGCATGTATTACATTTTGAGTTTTGCATCCCAATATTACACTTTATGTACATCACAGGAGACTGAAATGTGACAAAACCGTTTGACGTAGAAACACCTGATTTTCAATGACATTCCACCTATGAGGCCACGAGGTCATGTGACCGCAGGAAAGGTCTCCTAGGAAACACACGGTAATGCTGACCTCAGAGCATGTTGACCCTAAACGCTGTTAGCAGAATCACGCGTGATGTGATGAGAATGATACTATGTGGTCTCTTTAAAGGGAGAATCAGCGATATGACGTAACATGCAGAAAGTAAACGGCATAGTTGGTCAAAGAACGTTGAAGCGCGAGGCTCAACTTCTCCGCTGTTTTGGTGCCCTGGCTACATCTCTGTAACTGCAGGATGTGAACCTGTACACACTGTGTGTGACTGTTGTGAGAGTGAAGTTGTGCATCTCGCTCATCTCAATATCTCCGGTGCTGCTCGTGGAAACGTCATTCTGCTGACCTTTAAACGGTGACTTGTGGGTAATTGAGCTATATTTGTCAGGGGTTAGCTTAGGTTAAATCTACATGCCTTTAGGTTAAATCTACATATCTAACACCGTGACCAACACACGCTCTATAATTTTCCACAATAAGATATTGTGTGTGTGTGTGTCTGTATGTGTATGTGTGTGTGTGTGTGTTTGTGTGTGTGTGTGTGTGTGTGTGTGTGTGTGTGTGTGTGTGTGTGTGTGTGTGCGTGTGCGCGTGCGCGTGCGCGTGTTCGTGTGTGTGTGTGCGTGTGTGCGTGCGCGTTTGTGTGTGTGTCTGTGTCTGTGTCTGTGTCTGTGTGTGTGTGTGTGTGTTTGTCTGCCCCAGGAGCACTAGTAGTGTTTGTTGTAAGAGATGAACCAAGGTGATATATGAGGTCATCCTCTTCTCCTTTTTGAAAAGATAAGCCACTGACTCTGCTGCCTCTGACTCTGCTGTCCTGCCTCTGCTGCCTCTGTCTCTGCTGTCCTGCCTCTGTCTCTGCTGCCTCTGACTCTGCTGCCTCTGACTCTGCTGTCCTGCCTCTGCCTCTGCTACCTCTGCCTCTGCTGCCTCTGACTCTGCTGCCTCTGCTGTCCTGCCTCTGACTCTGCTCCCTCTGACTCTGATGTCCTGCCTCTGACTCTGCTATCCTGCCTCTGCTGTCCTGCCTCTGCTGCCTCTGACTCTGCTGTCCTGTCTCTGCTGTCCTGCCTCTGCTGCCTCTGACTCTGCTGTCCTGCCTCTGCTGCCTCTGTCTCTGCTGCCTCTGTCTCTGCTGTCCTGCCTCTGCCTCTATAAACTCCCAACCACAGGCAACGGTCTAACAATAACAAAGCTCCATGTGATAGGGGGCTGGCCCAACCACATTATCTTAGAAGGGGCTCAGTATAATAAAGAGTATTTTCGTTGTGTGTGTGTGTGAGTGAGAGACAGAGGGGAGAGAGACCGAGAGATAGTGAAAGAGAGAGAGACTGAGAGACAGAGAGAATGAAAGAGAGAGAGAGAGAGAGAGAGACTGAGAGACAGAGAGAGTGAATGAGAGAGAGCGAGACAGAGAGAGAGAGAGAGAGAGAGAGAGAGAGAGAGAGAGAGAGAGAGAGAGAGAGAGAGAGAGAGAGAGAGAGATTTTGAGTGAGAGCTCTCCTCTCTCTCTACTGTTGTGGATTTGGTTGACAGGCGTATTTGAGTTTGAAATAGAGAGGGAAAGACTGTGTCTCTAGGGGCCCTGGTCAAAAGTAGTGCACTATGTAGGAAGAAAGGTGTCATTTAGGATGCAGAGAAAGTGTACCACCTGTTGGCTGTGTTTTCCCCCCTGATAGTCTGCTGCTGAAGAAATAAAAATAAGTTGATGAATAATTCGTAATGGACATGAATTCCCTGGTCAGAGGAAGGTGTTTAATCAAGACTGGAGTGGCTAATAGAGAGAATACTACAGGATAAATACGACAGGATAAATACTACAGGATACTACTACAGGATAAATACTACAGGATAAATACTACAGGATAATACCACAGGATAATACTACAGGATAAATACTACAGGATACTACTACAGGATAAATACTACAGGATAAATACTACAGGATAAATACTACAGGATAAATACTACAGGATAATACTACAGGATAAATACTACAGGATAATACTACAGGATACTACTACAGGATAAATACTACAGGATAATACTACAGGATAATACTACAGGATAATACTACAGGATAAATACTACAGGATACTACTACAGGATAAATACTAAAGGATAAATACTACAGGATAAATACTACAGGATACTACTACAGGATAAATACTACAGGATAAACACTACAGGATAAATACTACAGGATAAATACTACAGGATAATACTACAGGATAAATACTACAGGATACTACTACAGGATAAATACTACATGATAAATACTACAGGATAAATACTACAGGATAATACTACAGGATAAATACTACAGGATAAATACTACAGGATAATAATACAGGATAAATACTACAGGATAATACTACAGGATAAATACTACAGGATAAATACTACAGGATACTACTACAGGATAAATACTACAGGATAAATACTACAGGATACTACTACAGGATAAATACTACAGGATAATACTACAGGATAAATACTACAGGATAATACTACAGGATAAATACTACAGGATAAATACTACAGGATACTACTACAGGATAAATACTACAGGATAAATACTACAGGATACTACTACAGGATAAATACTACAGGATAAATACTACAGGATACTACTACAGGATAAATACTACAGGATAAATACTACATGATAAATACTACAGGATACTACTACAGGATAAATACTACAGGATAAATACTACAGGATACTACTACAGGATAAATACTACAGGATAATACTACAGGATAATACTACAGGATAAATACTACAGGATAAATACTACAGGATACTACTACAGGATAAATACTACAGGATAAATACTACAGGATACTACTACAGGATAAATACTACAGGATAAATACTACATGATAAATACTACAGGATACTACTACAGGATAAATACTACAGGATAAATACTACAGGATACTACTACAGGATAAATACTACAGGATAATACTACAGGATAATACTACAGGATAAATACTACAGGATAAATACTACATGATAATACTACAGGATAAATACTACAGGATAAATACTACAGGATAAATACTACAGGATAAATACTACAGGATACTACTACAGGATAAATACTACAGGATAATACTACAGGATAAATACTACAGGATAAATACTACAGGATAAATACTACAGGATAAATACTACATGATAAATACTACATGATAATACTACAGGATAAATACTACAGGATAAATACTACAGGATAATACTACAGGATAAATACTACAGGATACTACTACAGGATAAATACTACAGGATAAATACTACAGGATAAATACTACAGGATAAATACTACAGGATAATACTACAGGATAAATACTACAGGATAAATACTACAGGATAAATACTACAGGATAAATACTACAGGATAAACACTACAGGATACTACTACAGGATAAATACTACAGGATAATACTACAGGATAAATACTACAGGATACTACTACAGGATAAACACTACAGGATACTACTACAGGATAAATACTACAGGATAATACTACAGGATAAATACTACAGGATAATACTACAGGATAAATACTACAGGATAAATACTACAGGATAATACTACAGGATAAATACTACAGGATAAATACTACAGGATAATACTACAGGATACTACTACAGGATAAATACTACATGATACTACTACAGGATAAATACTACATGATACTACTACAGGATAAACACTACAGGATACTACTACAGGATAAATACTACAGGATACTACTACAGGATAAATACTACATGATACTACTACAGGGTAAATACTACATGATACTACTACAGGATAAATACTACAGGATAATACTACAGGATACCACTACATTATACTACTACAGGATAATACTACAGGATAATACCACAGGATAATACTACATGATAATACTACATGATAATACTACAGGATAAATACTACATGATAAATACTACAGGATAATACTACAGGATAATACCACAGGATAATACTACAGGATAAATACTACATGATAAATACTACATGTTAATACTACCGGATAAAGACTACATGATAAATACTACAGGATAAATACTACATGATACATACTACATTCCAAATACTACAGGATAATACTGCCGGATAATACTACATGATAATACCACAGGATAATACCACAGGATAATACTACATGATACTACTACAGGATAAATACTACATGATAAATACTACAGGATAAATACTACAGGATAATACTACAGGATAATTCTACAGGATAAATACTACAGGATAATACTACAGGATAATACCACAGGATGATACTACATGATAAATACTATGGGATACATAATACAGGGTAATACTACAGGGTAAATACTACATGATAAATACCACAGGATAAATACTTCAGGATAAATAGCACAGGATAACACCACAAGATAAATACGACAGGAAAATACTACAGGATAAATACCACAGGATAATACTACAGGATAATACTACAGGATAATACTACAGGATACTGCTACAGGATAAATACCACAGGATAATACTACAGGAAAATACTACAGGATAAATACCACAGGATAATACTACAGGAAAATACTACAGGATAAATACCACAGGATAATACTACAGGATAATACTACAGGATAATACTACAGGATACTACTACATGATAAATACCACAGGATAATACTACAGGATACTACTACAGGATAAATACTACAGGATAATACCACATGATACTACTACATGATAAATACTACATGGTAATACTACAGGATACTACTACAGGATACATACTACATGATACTACTACAGGATAATACCAAAAGATAAATACTACAGGATAAATACTACATGATAAATACCACAGGATAATACCACAGGATGATGCTACATGATAAATACTATGGGATAAATACTACATGGTAATACTACAGGGTAAATACTACCAAGTTTAACCAAGTTTAAATAACCAACCATGACCGCTTTGACTGTCTCTCTCCCCCCTCCCTCTTATTGTCTCCCCTCTCTCTCTCCCCTCCCTCTTATTGTCTCCCCTCTCTCTCTCCCATCCCTCTTATTGTCTCCCCCCTCTCTCTCTCCCCTCCCTCTTATTGTCTCCCCCCCTCTCTCTCCCCTCCCTCTTATTGTCTCCCCCCTCTCTCTCCCCTCCCTCTTATTGTCTCCCCTCTCTCCCCCCTCCCTCTTATTGTCTCCCCCCTCTCTCCCCCTCCCTCTTATTGTCTCCCCCCTCTCTCCCCCCTCCCTATTATTGTCTCCCCCCTCTCTCTTCCCCCTCCCTATTATTGTCTCCCCTCTCTCTCTCCCCTCCCTCTTATTGTCTCCCCCCTCTCTCCCCCCTCCCTATTATTGTCTCCCCCCTCTCTCTTCCCCCTCCCTATTATTGTCTCCCCTCTCTCTCTCCCCTCCCTCTTATTGTCTCCCCTCTCTCTCTCCCCGCCCTCTTATTGTCTTCCCCCTCTCTCTCTCCCCTCCCTCTTATTGTCTCCCCCCTCTCTCCCCCCTCCCTCTTATTGTCCCCCTCTCCATCTTATTGTCTCCCCCCTTCTCTCTCCCTCCCTCTTATTGTCTCCCCCCTCTCTCTCCCCTCCCTCTTATTGTCTCCCCCCTCTCTCTCTCCCTCCCTCTTATTGTCTCCCCTCTCTCTCCCATCCATCTTATTGTCTCCCCCCTCTCTCTCTCCCTCCCTCTTATTGTCTCCCCTCTCTCCCCCCTCCCTCTTATTGTCCCCCTCTCCCTCTCTCTCTCCCCCCTCCCTCTTATTGTCCCCCCCCCTCCCTCTTATTGTCCCCCTCTCCCTCTCCCTCTCCCCCCTCCCTCTTATTGTCCCCCCTCTCCCTCTCTCTCTCCCCCCTCTCCCCCTCTCTCTGGGACAAGAAAAACAACCGTAATGCTTGTTAGTCATGTTATTATGGAATTTAAACTGCAAGTGATTATCAAAAGCCCATCAGCTCCTTTGAGGGGGAACATACTGCAGCCTGGATGTCTTTGAGAGAAGTTCAGTCGTCATGTGACTGGGACTAGTTTCTCAGGACTACAGATACCTGAGTATGACATCTAGTCAGGTTCCCGTGTCCAGCAGTCCTGTGTCAAGATGGGACTTACAGTATGTGACTTGTGATTGCGAGGGCACGGTCTCTCAGCCCTATTCTGTCAGGCACCTTAACCCGATGGTATCCTCTGTTCTCACCTCTGAAAGGTCAGTGGGAATCTTTATTTAAACTTGGCAAGTCAGTTAAGAACAAATTATTATTTACAATGACGACCTACCAGGGAACAGTGGGTTTAACTGCCTTGTTCAGGGGCAGAACGACAAATTGTTACCTTGTCAGCTCAGGGATTTGATCTTGCAACCTTTCGGTTACTGGCCCAACGCTCTAACCACTAGGCTACCTGCCGCCTCAATCTGGGTGTGTCTCAAATAGCACCCTATTCCCTATATAGTGCACTACTTTAGACCAGAACCCTATGGAACACTGGTTTAAAGTAGTGTACTATATAGGGAATAGGGTTCCATTAAGACTGCTGGGCAGCTCACTGTGGAAAAGATTTGAAACGCAAATAGCTATATGCTAATATGTGTGTGTGTGTGTGTATCTGTGTGTGTGTGTGTGTGTTTGTGTGTGTGTGTGTGTGTGTGTGTGTGTGTGTGTGTGTGTGTGTGTGTGTGTGTGTGTGTGTGTGTGTGTGTGTGTGTGTGTGTATCTGTGTGTGTGTGTGTGTGTATGTGTGTGTGTGTTTGTGTGTGGTGTGTGGTGTGTGTGTGTGTGTGTGTGTGTGTGTGTGTTGTGTGTGTGTATCTGTGTGTGTGTGTGTGTATCTGTGTGTTTGTGTGTGTTTGTGTGTGTGTGTGTGTGCTATGCTAATGCAGGTGAGTGTGGCCATTTTCCGTCGTGTTTATATCCTGGTGCATAAACCGAGAGGAGTTTGATGTGTAGCGACGAAGAGTTCCTCTCTCCTCTCTCTTTGAATGTTGTTTCATATTCAACCTTCATGCAACTGAACATCAGAAAGCTGCACCTGATCAACGCCATGAGGACGACCCGTGAGGACGACCCGTGAGGACGACCCGTGAGGACGACCCGTGAGGACGACCCGTGAGGACGACCCGTGAGGACGACCCGTGAGGACGACCCGTGACGTTATAGATGTTTTGCACATTTGTGGCCTGCTGGAGGTCATTTTGCAGGGCTCTGGCAGTGCTCCCCCTGCTCCTCCTTGCACAAAGGCGGAGGTAGCGGTCCTGCTGCTGGGTTGTTGCCCTCCTACGGCCTCCTCCACGTCTCCTGATGTACTGGCCTGTCTCCTGGTAGCGCCTCCATGCTCTGGACACTACGCTGACAGACACAGCAAACCTTCTTGCCACAGCTCGCATTGATGTGCCATCCTGGATGAGCTGCACTACCTGAGCCACTTGTGTGGGTTGTAGACTCCGTCTCATGCTACCACGAGAGTGAAAGCACCGCCAGCATTCAAAAGTGACCAAAACATCAGCCAGGAAGCATAGGAACTGAGAAGTGGTCTGTGGTCACCACCTGCAGAACCACTCCTTTATTGGGGGTGTCTTGTTAATTACCTATAATTTCCACCTGTTGTCTATTCCATTTGCACAACAGCATGTGAAATTTATTGTCAATCAGTGTTGCTTCCTAAGTGGACAGTTTGATTTCACAGAAGTGTGATTGACTTGGAGTTACATTGTGTTGTTTAAGTGTTCCCTTTATTTTTTTGAGCAGTGTATATATATTTAATAAAAAATTATATTTTTCCTTACTGATATTAGCCCATACAAACCTATTGAATAATATATTCACTACATAGAACAACAGATTGTCCCCCCAAAAATCTAAAGTAAGTTTGTTGTAAAGTGTCCTATTATCTGAGAGATACACTATATATACAAAAGTATGTGGACACCCCTTCAAATGAGTGGATTCGGCTATTTCAGCCACACCTGTTGTTGACAGGTGTATAAAATTGAGCACACAGCCATGCAATCTCCATAGACAAACACTGGCAGTTGGATGACCTTACTGAAGAGCTCAGTGACTTTATTTTATATACAGTTGAAGTCGGAAGTTTACATACACCTTAGCCAAATACATTTAAACTCTGTTTTTTACAATTCCTGACATTTAATCCTAGTAAAAATGAGGTTTTAGGTCAGTTAGGATCACCACTTTATTTTAAGAATGTGAAATGTCAGAATAATAGTAGAGAGAATTATTTATTTCAGCTTTTATTTCTTTCATGACATTCCCAGTGGGTAAGAAGATTACATACACTCACTTAGTATTTGGTAGCATTGCCTTTAAATAGTTTAACTTGGGTCAAACATTTCAGGTAGCCTTCCACAAGCTTCCCACAATAAGTTGGGTGAATTTTGGCCGATTCCTCCTGACAGAGCTGGTGTAACTGAGTCAGGTTTGTAGGCCTCCTTGCTTTCACACACTTTTTCAGTTCTGCCCACAAATGTTCTATAGGATTGAGGTCAGGGCTTTGTGATGGCCACTTCAATACCTTGACTTTGTTGTCCTTAAACCATTTTGCCACGACTTTGGAAGAATGCTTGGGGTCATTGTCCATTTGGAAGACCCATTTGCGACCAAGCTTTAACTTCCTGACTGATGTCTTGAGATGTTGCTTCAATATATCTACATAATTTTCCTGCCTCATGATGCCATATATTTTGTGACGTGCACCAGTCCCTCCTGCAGCAAAGCACCCCCACAACATGATCCTGCCACCCCCCTGCTTCACGGTTGGGATGGTGTTCTTCAGCTTGCAAGCCGCCCCCTTTTTCCTCCAAACATAACGATGGTCATTATGACCAAACAGTTCTATTTTTGTTTCATCAGACCAGAGGACATTTCTCCAAAAAGTACGATCTTTGTCCCCATGTGCAGTTGCAAACCGTAGTCTGGCTATTTTAATGGCGGTTTTGGAGCAGTGGCTTCTTCCTTGCTGAGCGGCCTTTCAGGTTATGTCGCTATAGGATTCGTTTTACTGTAGATATAGATACTTTTGTACCTGTTTCCTCCAGCATCTTCACAAGGTCCTTTGCTGATGTTCTGGGATATATCTATAGACATGGCTCTGCAGTAGGCCAGATATATCTACATCTATATATTCCTCCACTCATCTCTCCTCCTTCCTCCACTCATCTCTCCTCCTTCCTCCACTCATCTCTCCTCTTCCTCCACTCATCTCTCCTCCTTCCTCCACTCATCCCTCCTCCTTCCTCCACTCATCCCTCCTCCTTCCTCCACTCATCCCTCCTCCTTCCCCCACTCATCTCTCCTCCTTCCTCCACTCATCTCTCCTCCTTCCTCCACTCATCTCTCCTCCTTCCCCCACTCATCTCTCCTCCTTCCTCCACTCATCTCTCCTCCTTCCTCCACTCATCTCTCCTCCTTCCCCCACTCATCTCTCCTCCTTCCTCCACTCTCTCTCCTCCTTCCTCCACTCATCTCTCCTCTTCCTCCACTCTTCTCCTCCTTCCTCCACTCATCTCTCCTCCTTCCCCCACTCATCTCTCCTCCTTCCTCCACTCTTCTCTCCTCCTTCCCCCACTCATCTCTCCTCCTTCCTCCACTCATCTCTCCTCCTTCCTCCACTCATCTCTCCTCCTTCCTCCACTCATCTCTCCTCCTTCCTCCACTCATCTCTCCTCCTTCCTCCACTCATCTCTCCTCCTTCCTCCACTCTTCTCTCCTCCATCCACTCTTCTCTCCTTCCTCCACTCATCTCTCCTCCTTCCTCCACTCATCTCTCCTACTTCCTCCACTCATCTCTCCCCCTTCCTCCACTCATCTCTCCTCCTTCCTCCACTCTTCTCTCCTTCCTCCACTCTTCTCTCCTTCCTCCACTCATCTCTCCTCCTTCCTCCACTCATCTCTCCTCCTTCCTCCACTCTTCTCTCCTCCATCCACTCTTCTCTCCTTCCTCCACTCATCTCTCCTTCCCCTCTCCTCCACTCCTCTCCTCCTCCTTCCTCCACTCATCTCTCCTCCTTCATCTCTTCCTTCCTAACTCTTCCTCCCAAAAACAACAAAAAATCCCCAAAAAAACAAAGACCAAAAAAAACAAAACCAAAAACACCACTCTAAAAAACAAAAACCACCACTCTCCACAAAAACAACAACCCACCAAAACTCTCGAACCAGTCCTCCAAGACACTCCAACAACGAAAACAAAACAATTCCTCCAACATCCACATCCCACACAAACCACAAAAACAAACACACACCACAAACACCACCAGAAAACAACAACAAAACACCACAAAAAAGATCCGCCACAAAAAAAAACCACCAAACCCACAAATCCAAAAAAATCCAAAAACCATCCATAAGAAACAAAATCCTCCAACAAAAAAAAACACCAAAAAAATCCAACCAATCCAAAAAACAACACCAAAAAAAACCAAAACAACAACAAATCTCAAAAAAAACAACAATCCACCAACCAAAACCAAATTCCAAATACCAAACAATAAGCAAAACACCAAAAGCACCAAAAGAAAAGAAAACCACTTTCTCAAAAAGCTAATATAACAACGAAAGGAACATCCCGAAAGCCAAACAAAAGTCCAACCACCACCAAAAACAAAAACAAAAAATCCAAAAACAAGCCACAATCAAGCCAAAAGAACAAATCCTCCAAAATCCATTCCTCCAAAAAACACAAGGCAAAAAAAACGAAACAATCAACCAAACACAAACCAAAACGCAGCACGCCAAAAACGAACACCCACAACAAATCCGATAAAA
>NC_052309.1:312994-411420 GCF_016432855.1 Salvelinus namaycush
GATCACTGTGTTACCCTGATTTAGTTAGTAACACAGTACCTCGGGATCATCTGTGACCCTGAATTTAGTTAGTAACACAGTACCATGGTATCTGTGTGACCCGATTTTAGTTAGTAACACAGTACCCTAGATCACTGGGTGCACCCTGATTTAGTTAGTAACAACAGTACCCATGCATCACTGTGGTGACCCCCTGATTTAGTTTAGTAACACAGTACCAGTCTGATCTCTGTGTGACCCTGATTTAGTTAGTAACACAGTACCCTGATCACTGTGTGACCCTGGATTTAGTTAGTAACACGTACCCTGATCTCTGTGTGACCCTGATTTAGTTAGTAACACAGTACCCTGATCACTGTGTGACCCTGATTTAGTTTGTAACACAGTACCCTGATCACTGTGTGACCCTGATTTAGTTAGTAACACAGTACCCTGATCACTGTGTGACCCTGATTTAGTTAGTAACACAGTACCCTGATCACTGTGTGACCCTGATTTAGTTAGTAACACAGTACCCTGATCACTGTGTGACCCTGATTTAGTTAGTAACACAGTACCCTGATCTCTGTGTGACCCTGATTTAGTTAGTAACACAGTACCCTGATCTCTGTGTGACCCTGATTTAGTTAGTAACACAGTACCCTGATCACTGTGTGACCCTGATTTAGTTAGTAACACAGTACCCTGATCACTGTGTGACCCTGATTTAGTTAGTAACACAGTACCCTGATCATCTGTGTGACCCTGATTTAGTTAGTAACCAGTACCCTGATCACTGTGTGACCCTGATTTAGTTAGTAACACAGTACCCTGATCTCTGTGTGACCCTGATTTAGTTAGTAACACAGTACCCTGATCTCTGTGTGACCCTGATTTAGTTAGTAACACAGTACCCTGATCACTGTGTGACCCTGATTTAGTTAGTAACACAGTACCCTGATCTCTGTGTGACCCTGATTTAGTTAGTAACACAGTACCCTGATCACTGTGTGACCCTGATTTAGTTAGTAACACAGTACCCAGATCACTGTGTGACCCTGATTTAGTTAGTAACACAGTACCCTGATCAGTGTGTGACCCTGATTTAGTTAGTAACACAGTACCCTGATCTCTGTGTGACCCTGATTTAGTTAGTAACACAGTACCCTGATCTCTGTGTGACCCTGATTTAGTTAGTAACACAGTACCCTGATCTCTGTGTGACCCTGATTTAGTTAGTAACACAGTACCCTGATCACTGTGTGACCCTGATTTAGTTAGTAACACAGTACCCTGATCACTGTGTGACCCTGATTTAGTTAGTAACACAGTACCCTGATCCACTGTGTGACCCTGATTTAGTTAGTAACACAGTACCCTGATCACTGTGTGACCCTGATTTAGTTAGTAACACAGTACCCTGATCTCTGTGTGACCCTGATTTAGTTAGTAACACAGTACCCTGATCACTGTGTGACCCTGATTTAGTTAGTAACACAGTACCCTGATCACTGTGTGACCCTGATTTAGTTAGTAACACAGTACCCTGATCACTGTGTGACCCTGATTTAGTTAGTAACACAGTACCCTGATCACTGTGTGACCCTGATTTAGTTAGTAACACAGTACCCTGATCACTGTGTGACCCTGATTTAGTTAGTAACACAGTACCCTGATCACTGTGTGACCCTGATTTAGTTAGTAACACAGTACCCTGATCACTGTGTGACCCTGATTTAGTTAGTAACACAGTACCCTGATCACTGTGTGACCCTGATTTAGTTAGTAACACAGTACCCTGATCACTGTGTGACCCTGATTTAGTTAGTAACACAGTACCCTGATCATCTGTGTGACCCTGATTTAGTTAGTAACACAGTACCCTGATCACTGTGTGACCCTGATTTAGTTAGTAACACAGTACCCTGATCACTGTGTGACCCTGATTTAGTTAGTAACACAGTACCCTGATCACTGTGTGACCCTGATTTAGTTAGTAACACAGTACCCTGATCACTGTGTGACCCTGATTTAGTTAGTAACACAGTACCCTGATCTCTGTGTGACCCTGATTTAGTTAGTAACACAGTACCCTGATCTCTGTGTGACCCTGATTTAGTTAGTAACACAGTACCCTGATCACTGTGTGACCCTGATTTAGTTAGTAACACAGTACCCTGATCACTGTGTGACCCTGATTTAGTTAGTAACACAGTACCCTGATCACTGTGTGACCCTGATTTAGTTAGTAACACAGTACCCTGATCTACTGTGTGACCCTGATTTAGTTAGTAACACAGTACCCTGATCACTGTGTGACCCTGATTTAGTTAGTAACACAGTACCCTGGTCTCTGTGTGACCCTGATTTAGTTAGTAACACAGTACCCTGATCACTGTGTGACCCTGATTTAGTTAGTAACACAGTACCCTGATCACTGTGTGACCCTGATTTAGTTAGTAACACAGTACCCTGATCTCTGTGTGACCCTGATTTAGTTAGTAACACAGTACCCTGATCACTGTGTGACCCTGATTTAGTTAGTAACACAGTACCCTGATCACTGTGTGACCCTGATTTAGTTAGTAACACAGTACCCTGATCTCTGTGTGACCCTGATTTAGTTAGTAACACAGTACCCTGATCACTGTGTGACCCTGATTTAGTTAGTAACACAGTACCCTGATCTCTGTGTGACCCTGATTTAGTTAGTAACACAGTACCCTGATCTCTGTGTGACCCTGATTTAGTTAGTAACACAGTACCCTGATCACTGTGTGACCCTGATTTAGTTAGTAACACAGTACCCTGATCTCTGTGTGACCCTGATTTAGTTAGTAACACAGTACCCTGATCACTGTGTGACCCTGATTTAGTTAGTAACACAGTACCCTGATCACTGTGTGACCCTGATTTAGTTAGTAACACAGTACCCTGATCACTGTGTGACCCTGATTTAGTTAGTAACACAGTACCCTGGTCTCTGTGTGACCCTGATTTAGTTAGTAACACAGTACCCTGATCACTGTGTGACCCTGATTTAGTTAGTAACACAGTACCCTCTGTGGACCTGATTTAGTTAGAACACAGTACCCTGATCACTGTGTGACCCTGATTTAGTTAGTAACACAGTACCCTGATCACTGTGTGACCCTGATTTAGTTAGTAACACAGTACCCTGATCTCTGTGTGACCCTGATTTAGTTAGTAACACAGTACCCTGATCTCTGTGTGACCCTGATTTAGTTAGTAACACAGTACCCTGATCACTGTGTGACCCTGATTTAGTTAGTAACACAGTACCCTGATCACTGTGTGACCCTGATTTAGTTAGTAACACAGTACCCTGATCTCTGTGTGACCCTGATTTAGTTAGTAACACAGTACCCTGATCTCTGTGTGACCCTGATTTAGTTAGTAACACAGTACCCTGATCACTGTGTGACCCTGATTTAGTTAGTAACACAGTACCCTGATCACTGTGTGACCCTGATTTAGTTAGTAACACAGTACCCTGATCACTGTGTGACCCTGATTTAGTTAGTAACACAGTACCCTGATCACTGTGTGACCCTGATTTAGTTAGTAACACAGTACCCTGATCACTGTGTGACCCTGATTTAGTTAGTAACACAGAACCCTGATCTCTGTGTGACCCTGATTTAGTTAGTAACACAGTACCCTGATCACTGTGTGACCCTGATTTAGTTAGTAACACAGTACCCTGATCACTGTGTGACCCTGATTTAGTTAGTAACACAGTACCCTGATCACTGTGTGACCCTGATTTAGTTAGTAACACAGTACCCTGATCACTGTGTGACCCTGATTTAGTTAGTAACACAGTACCCTGATCACTGTGTGACCCTGATTTAGTTAGTAACACAGTACCCTGGTCTCTGTGTGACCCTGATTTAGTTAGTAACACAGTACCCTGATCTCTGTGGGACCCTGATTTAGTTAGTAACACAGTACCCTGGTCTCTGTGTGACCCTGATTTAGTTAGTAACACAGTACCCTGGTCTCTGTGTGACCCTGATTTAGTTAGTAACACAGTACCCTGATCTCTGTGTGACCCTGATTTAGTTAGTAACACAGTACCCTGATCACTGTGTGACCCTGATTTAGTTAGTAACACAGTACCCTGATCACTGTGTGACCCTGATTTAGTTAGTAACACAGTACCCTGATCTCTGTGGGACCCTGATTTAGTTAGTAACACAGTACCCTGGTCTCTGTGTGACCCTGATTTAGTTAGTAACACAGTACCCTGATCACTGTGTGACCCTGATTTAGTTAGTAACACAGTACCCTGATCAATGTGTGACCCTGATTTAGTTAGTAACACAGAACCCTGATCTCTGTGTGACCCTGATTTAGTTAGTAACACAGTACCCTGATCACTGTGTGACCCTGATTTAGTTAGTAACACAGTACCCTGATCACTGTGTGACCCTGATTTAGTTAGTAACACAGTACCCTGATCACTGTGTGACCCTGATTTAGTTAGTAACACAGTACCCTGATCACTGTGTGACCCTGATTTAGTTAGTAACACAGTACCCTGATCACTGTGTGACCCTGATTTAGTTAGTAACACAGTACCCTGGTCTCTGTGTGACCCTGATTTAGTTAGTAACACAGTACCCTGATCTCTGTGGGACCCTGATTTAGTTAGTAACACAGTACCCTGGTCTCTGTGTGACCCTGATTTAGTTAGTAACACAGTACCCTGGTCTCTGTGTGACCCTGATTTAGTTAGTAACACAGTACCCTGATCTCTGTGTGACCCTGATTTAGTTAGTAACACAGTACCCTGGTCTCTGTGTGACCCTGATTTAGTTAGTAACACAGTACCCTGATCACTGTGGGACCCTGATTTAGTTAGTAACACAGAAGGCTGATCACTGTGTGACCCTGATTTAGTTAGTAACACAGTACCCTGATCACTGTGTGACCCTGATTTAGTTAGTAACACAGTACCCTGATCACTGTGTGACCCTGATTTAGTTAGTAACACAGTACCCTGGTCTCTGTGTGACCCTGATTTAGTTAGTAACACAGTACCCTGGTCTCTGTGTGACCCTGATTTAGTTAGTAACACAGTACCCTGATCACTGTGTGACCCTGATTTAGTTAGTAACACAGTACCCTGATCACTGTGTGACCCTGATTTAGTTAGTAACACAGTACCCTGATCACTGTGTGACCCTGATTTAGTTAGTAACACAGTACCCTGATCACTGTGTGACCCTCATTTAGTTAGTAACACAGTACCCTGATCAATGTGTGACCCTGATTTAGTTAGTAACACAGTACCCTGATCACTGTGTGACCCTGATTTAGTTAGTAACACAGTACCCTGATCTCTGGTAACATCCTGCGTTAGAGGTCTCAGGCGATGCATGGCTCTCTGTCCTAATTTAATAGATTAGTGTCTCTCATCACAACATTAACATGTTCATTGAAATCTCTGTTTTATTCTATCTACTCAAATTATTAATGACATTAATGGCCAGTGATGAACCTAATTATCTATCTCTGCCCTAGAGCTGTATTACATACAGGTAGCTGGTTCGGTAGGTAGATTTCCCTAGGACGTTCTGTCTGAGCAGGTGACGAAATGGACAGAGTTTTATCTATCTGGATCCCCTAACCCATTTCAGATCACTAACGGCATGAATGGCCAATGAAGTCGTAATTATCCTTCCACCCCCCCACAGCTGTTTAACCATCCCTAGACAGATAGCTAGTTAGGTCGGAAGATATATAGACATCCCTTGGTGGTTGCCATTACGCAATAACGGCAGCTTAAATGAAATGCTCGATCCTGTACATTTCGTAATACACTCACCGTTCAGTTTATAAGGTAGGACCCCGTTCACGAAACGGCCAACTGTCTGATGAGCTGCTTAGCGTAGCAGCTAGCCTTGCTGCCACTGATACAGTAGCTGCTTAGCGTAGCAGCTAGCCTAGCTGCCACTGATAACAGTAGCTGCTTAGCGTAGCAGCTAGCCTAGCTGCCACTGATAACAGTAGCTGCTTAGCGTAGCAGCTAGCCTAGCTGCCACTGATACAGTAGCTGCTTAGCATAGCATGTTGGTTGTTGATTCATGTGTGTTCTAGTTTTGATGGCTGTGGCATTTTTATTGTGATTATACACTAATGGTTCTTGTGTTATTCTAATGTAGGGATGATACAGAGACCTCTGGCTCTGAGCGAGACAGTGAGCCAGAGCTGCTAGGAGATGTCATCTAGCCCCTCTCAACTGCATCAAGCACCAGACGTGCTTTTCCAAAAGGACACAATGGTAGGCCAGGCCTATACTTTAAACTACACATTTTAGTTAGCAGCTGTTAGTATATAATCTTGTGGATCCCTTAATTATACATTTCCATAGAGATATGACACATTATTTAACGTGTATTTCAGACATTTCAAGATCCAGAGAAGAGGGTCCTGTACAGCCGTGTTAGAAAACATTTCCCAGAACTCAGCATGATACTAGGAAAAGGGCTTTCAACAGCTCCTGGTATAAAGGACAATTCATGGCTTGAATATTCTGAAAGTCAAGATTCAACTCATTGTTTCGCCTGTAGGCATTTTTCTCTGCCCAATACACCTGAATCTGCCTTCACAACACAGTCAGGTTCTTGTAGCTGGAAAAAGGTGCTGTTTTAAAGATTCTAGGTTTAATCTCCATTCGAAGGAAGAGCATCATATCAATGCGGTGTATGCTTGGAATAAAAGGGCTGTTGACAGCAACTCGTCAATGTTAGATGTCATAAATGAGGACCGGAAAAAGAAAGTGGAGGAAAACTCTACTTACATTAAAACAATTTCAGATGTGCTCCTATTAACTGCCACTCAAAATATAACGCAGAGGAGGTCATCGAGAGTCTGATGACTCTCACAACAAGGGTAATGTTTTGATAATCTTAGAAGAAATAGCAAAGCATGACCCTCTCATAGAGAAAAGGATGAATGCATGTGGCCATGCTAAGTACACAAGCCACCAAATCCAGAAGGAAGTTCTTGAGGACTGAGCTGAGATGGTACAAAGTGAACTAATAAGAGAAGTAAAAGAAAGTGAAGTTGTTTGTGTAATTTCAGATGAAACCAAAGATTTAAAGAGAAAAATAACAAATGTCTTTAGTTGTGAGGTACTATTACAACGGGGCCATCCACAAAAGCTTTTTAAACTTTCAGTCAGCTGAAAGTTTAGATGCAGCAGGTTTCACAAAAATGATAATTGATTGCTTTGAAAAACATGGTCTGGACTACAGAAATAATCTTGTGTTTGGCAAGGCTATGACGGTGCATCCGTCGTGAGCGGAAAGCATTCTGGTGTGTCTGCACGGATTAAAAACAGTCTGTCACGTTCCTGACCTTATTTCCTTTGTTCAGTATTGTTTAGTTGGTCAGGACGTGAGCTGGGTGGGCATTCTATGTTATGTGTTTCTATATTGGGTTCATTGTATTAGCCTGATATGGTTCTCAATCAGGGGCAGGTGTTTTACGTTTCCTCTGATTGAGAACCATATTAAGGTAGGCTGTTCTCACTGTTTGTTTGTGGGTGAATGTTGCTGTGTCTGTGTTTGTTTCACCACACGGTACTGTTTCGTTTCGTTTCGTTCGTTCGTTTGTTCCTACCTGTTCGTGCGTTCATGTTTTATGTTCTCAAGTTCAGGTCTGTTCACGTCATTTTGTATTTTGTCAGTGTTCTGTTTAGTTGGACAATTCATTAATATTCAACATCATGAACATTCACCACGCTGCGCCTTGGTCCTCCTCTCTTCCACATAAAGACGAGCGTTACACAGTCCAAGATTTGCATTTTATAAAAAAAATATTTAAACCTTTATTTAACCAGGTAAACTAGTTGATAACATGTTCTCATTTACAACTGCGACCTGGCCAAGATAAAGCAAAGCGGTGCGACACAAACAACAACACAGAGTTACACATAAACAATAATAAATAAACAAGCGTACAGTCAATAATACAGTAGAAAATAAAAGAAAGTCTATATACAGTGTGTGCAAATGGCGTGAGGAGTTAAGGCAATAAATAGGCCATAGTAGCGAAGTAATTACAATTTAGCAAATGAACACTGGAGTGATAGATGAGCAGATGGTGATGTACAAGTAGTGATACTGGTGTGCAAAAGAGCAGAAAAGTAAATAAAAACAATATGGGGATGAGGTTGGTAGATTGGGTGGGCTATTTACAGATGGGCTGTGTACAGCTGCAGCGATCGGTTAGCAGCTCAGATAGTTGATGTTTAAAGTTAGTGAGGGATATATAAGTCTCCAACTTCAGCGATTTTTACAATTCGTTCCAGTCATTGGCATCAGAGAACTGGAAGGAAAGGCGGCCAAATGAGGTGTTGGCTTTGGGGATGACCAGTGAGATATACAGTGGGGCAAAAAAGTATTTAGTCAGCCACCAATTGTGCAAGTTCTCCCACTTAAAAAGATGAGAGAGGCCTGTAATTTTCATCATAGGTTCACTTCAAGTATGACAGACAAAATTAGATTTTTTTTCTCCAGAAAATCACATTGTAGGATTTTTAATGAATTTATTTGCAAATTATGATGGAAAATAAGTATTTGGTCACCTACAAACAAACAAACTTGACACACTGAACTCTGTCTGAGAAGTAGTTGGTGAACCAGGCATGGTAGTCATTTCAGAAACCAAAGCTATAGAGTCTGCCGATAAGAATACGCTTATTGACATTTGAAATCTTTAGAAAGTCAGTGATCTGTTTATTATTTTAGCTCTCGAAGACTTTAGAAAGGCAGGGCAGGACGGATATACGACTATAACAGTTTGAGTCTAGACTGTCACCCCCTTTGAAGAGGGGGATGACCGCGGCAGCTTTCCAATCTTTAGGGATCTCGGACGATACGAAAGAGAGGTTGAACAGGCTGGTAATAGGGGTTGCAAAAATGGTGGCGGACATTATTGAAAGGATAGGATCCAGATTGTCTAGCCCAGCTGATTTGTAGGGATCCAGATTTTGTAGCTCTTTCAGAACATCAGCTATCTGGATTTGGGTGAAGGAGAAGCAGGGGGGGGGGGTTGGGCAAGTAGCTGCGGGGGGTACGGAGCTGTTTGCCGGGGTTGGGGTAACCAGGAGGAAAGCATGGCCAGCCACAGAGAAATGCTTATTGAAAATCTTGATTATTGTGGATTTATCGGTGGTGACAGTGTTACCTAGCCTCAGTTCAGTGGGCAGCTGGGAGGAAGTGCTCTTATTCTCCATGGACTTTACAGTGTCCCAGAAATGTTGGGAGTTAGAACTACAGGATGCCAATTTCTGTTTCAAAAAGCTAGCCTTTGCTTTCCTGACTGACTGCGTGTATTGGTTCCTGACTTCCCTGAAAAGTTGCATATCGCGGGGACTATTCGATGCTAGTACAGTACACCACAGGATGTTTGTGTACTGGTCGAGGGCAGTCAGGTCTGGAGTGAACCAAGGGCTATATCTGTTCTTAGTTCTACATTTTTTGAATGGGGCATGCTTATCTAAGATGGTGAGGAAATTACTTTTAAAGAATAACCAGGCATCCTCGACTGACGGGATGAGGTCAATATCAATCCAGGATACCCTGGCCAGGTCGATTAGAAAGGCCTGCTCACAGAAGTGTTTTAGGGAGCGTTTGACAGAGATGAGGGGTGGTCGTTTGACCGTGGACCCATAGCGGATGCAGGCAATGAGGCAGTGATCACTGAAATCCTGATTGAAAACATCAGAGGTGTATTTGGGGGGCAAGTTGGTCAGGATAATATCTATGAGGGTGCCCATGTTTACAGATTTAGGGTTGTACCTGATGGGTTCCTTGATAATTTGTGTGAGATTGAGGGCATCTAGCTTAGATTGTAGGACTGCCGGGATGTTAAGCATATCCCAGTTTAGGTCACCTAACAGAACAAACTCTGAAGATAGATGGGGGGCAATCAATTCACATATGGTGTCCAGGGCACAGCTGGGAGCATGGGGGGTGGGCGGTCAATAACAGGTGGCAACAGTGAGAGACTTATTTCTGGAGAGATTAATTTTTTTAATTAAAGCTCGAACTGTTCAGATGGGAGCTGAGGGCACTGTAATGCACATTATTTGAATTTGGTTCTTGTCAATGCTGTAAAATCAGTGCCCGAGGCAGTTCACTTTTCTGCTCTCCTGCAGAAGCTTTATAACTTTGTATCTGGCTCGTACCTTCATCTCAAGTGGCTTGCAGTTCAGAAAGAGCTGTATCCACAGCAGCAGCCCAGGGAACTACGGAGACTTACGGATGTAAGGTGGGCATGCAGATACGTGGTATGCCGTAATCTGAGGGACAGGCTTCCTGCAGTTCTGAGAGTGCTACAGGATATCACACTTGAAAATAGTGGTGATAGATCAGTGGAGACAAGGGGCCTTCTTTCTCAGATAGATTTACATTTCATAGGGCTTTTGGTTACCTTTTGTAAAGTTCTTGGTGATGCCTAATGTCTTCCTGACATGCTCCAATCAAGCTCTCTTGACCTAGCAAGGGCTCTGGATCTAGTAGGTGCCCTTACAGACACATTACAGGACCACAGAAGTGAGGGTTACTTTGGAGAACTATGGAAAGAGGTTGAAGAGATTGCAGAGCCCCGCAAAATAAGTGTAAGCCTTAAACAAGCTTAAGATTTCACGACTCATTGATGATGAGCACTGTAGGACAGAAAAATAGTGACTAAAGTGATGGTGACAGCTTCCAAAGAGCTGTCTTTTATCAGGTGCTTGACAGTCTCACAGCTGAGCTGCGGAGGCGTTTTTCAAAGAAGAATTGCCAGATTAATGCAAGGGGTCCAGTCTCTCAACCCAAAGAGTACAACATTCTTGAATGAGGAGCCTCTGTTTGCCTTTGCTCAGACCTTTGAGTCAGATTTAGAGGACCTCAACATGAGGTTCATCAAACCAAGTGGCTTGAGAGAGAGAGAAAACTGGAAGGGACAGACCGTCTACTCTGCTTGACTTTGTTGTGTTTCCAGAACCTTATAAAGAGGTCTTTCACGAGCTATTTCGAACTTGTAAGATTTATTTTGTTATTTTATTTTATTTTTGTTACACCAGTCAGCAGTGCTTCTTGCGAGAGAAGCTTCTTAGCTTTAAAATTGATAAAAACCAACCTTAAGACAACAAGTGTTGAGTCAAGGAGGGCACGCTCCTTCAACAAGGACGAGTTTGTGAAACATTTTGCCAGTTCTCACCAGAACCACAGAATTATGCTGTTTTAAATCTACCAGGGATAATTTGGCACTTAGGTTGTCCCTCTGGTCATGATTAACACTAGCTAGTACACTGACATTATAAAATTATAAATCCAAAGGGTATCATGTCACACAGATTTAATTTGGTCTTGATTAGGCCAACTCCAAAAAATGTATTTGATATTAGTTAACATAATACATATGAGCATAAAAATGATAATTTTGTAATATTGATGGGCACCAAAATAATTCATATTTTTCAAGTCCATTTCTGCTGTATGTGTAACGAATGTCGTCTGGAGAAGGAGAAGAGGACCAAAATGCAGCGTGGTAAGTGTTCATGATAATAATTTAATCAAAACAGAACACTACACAAAATAACAACGAGGAAAAAACGAAAACAAAACAGTTCTGCAAGGTGACATACACTAAACAGAAAACAACCACCCACAAACACAGGTGGGAACAGGCTACCTAAGTATGATTCTCAATCAGAGACAACGATAGACAGCTGCCTCTGATTGAGAACCACACCAGGCCAAACACACAAATGGACTTGAAAAATATGAATTATTTTGGTGCCCAAACACACAGAAATACAAAACAAGGACAACATAGAACACCAGATTTAGAATGCCCACCCCAACTCACGCCCTGACCAACCAAAACAGAAACGGATCTCTAAGGTCAGGGCGTGACAGTACGTCAAATGTACTTTTTAGTAAATACACATTATGTAACACACAAATGCTTTCTTATCTCCTTGGTGCTTGAGCTTTATTTTCTGAAAATATTTAGGATGTTCAACATTTATAGTCCCAAATTATAAATTCATGAAAACAGAGTGACCCAAGTCTCTCCAATATGTGAGTACAGTGTGTGTGTGTGTGTGTGTCTGTGAGAGAGAGAGAAAGAAATTGAGCTGCAGTTCCGATGTAGAGACACTGACTAAATAATTCTAGTGAAGTAACCCTATTGGACCACACTATCTGCCTCATTGAATTCTAGTGAAGTAACCCTATTGGACCACACTATCTGCCTCATTGAATCCTAGTGAAGTAACCCTATTGGACCACACTATCTGCCTCATTGAATTCTAGTGAAGTAACCCTATTGGACCACACTATCTGCCTCATTGAATTCTAGTGAAGTAACCCTATTGGACCTCACTATCTGCCTCATTGAATTCTAGTGAAGTAACCCTATTGGACCACACTATCTGCCTCATTGAATTCTAGTGAAGTAACCCTATTGGACCACACTATCTGCCTCATTGAATTCTAGTGAAGTAACCCTATTGGACCTCACTATCTGCCTCATTGAATTCTAGTGAAGTAACCCTATTGGACCACACTATCTGCCTCATTGAATTCTAGTGAAGTAACCCTATTGGACCACATTATCTGCCTCATTGAATTCTAGTGAAGTAACCCTATTGGACCACACTATCTGCCTCATTGAATTCTAGTGAAGTAACCCTATTGGACCACATTATCTGCCTCATTGAATTTTAGTGAAGTAACCCTATTGGACCACACTATCTGCCTCATTGAATTCTAGTGAAGTAACCCTATTGGACCACACTATCTGCCTCATTGAATCCTAGTGAAGTAACCCTATTGGACCACACTATCTGCCTCATTGAATTCTAGTGAAGTAACCCTATTGGACCACACTATCTGCCTCATTGAATTCTAGTGAAGTAACCCTATTGGACCACATTATCTGCCTCATTGAATTCTAGTGAAGTAACCCTATTGGACCACACTATCTGCCTCATTGAATTCTAGTGAAGTAACCCTATTGGACCACACTATCTGCCTCATTGAATTCTAGTGAAGTAACCCTATTGGACCACACTATCTGCCTCATTGAAGAACTCCAGGTTCAGTGAATTATCACTTCTACCTCTAACCAGCAATCATAGGATTCATTAATGCTCCTTAGATGCCAGGTTAGGGTTAGACACAAATTTTCTGTCATGGTCTATGGACCCCCTGAAGTAGCCTTGGCCACCCGCTGTCCAGCCCATGTATAAAACTCTAGCTCCTCCACTGGTAACATCGTAGCCTACGTTGCTACCATGACAACAGTGAGGAGTAACAGTGTAGCCTACGTTGCTACCGTGACAACAGCGAGGACTAACAGCATAGCCTACGTTGCTACCATGACAACAGCGAGGAGTAACAGCGTAGCCTACGTTGCTACCATGACAACAGCATGGAGTAACAGTGTAGCCTACGTTGCTACCATGACAATGGCGAGGAGTAACAGCGTAGCCTACGTTGCTACCATGACAACAGCGAGGACTAACAGCATAGCCTACGTTGCTACCATGACAACAGTGAGGAGTAACAGTATAGCCTACGTTGCTACCATGACAACAGCGAGGAGTAACAGTGTAGCCTACGTTGCTACCATGACAACAGCGAGGAGTAACAGTGTAGCCTACGTTGCTACTATGACAACGGTGAGGAGTAACAGCATAGCCTACGTTGCTACCGTGACAACAGCGAGGACTAACAGCATAGCCTACGTTGCTACCATGACAACAGCATGGAGAAACAGTGTAGCCTACGTTGCTACCGTGACAACAGCGAGGACTAACAGCATAGCCTACGTTGCTACCATGACAACAGCGAGGAGTAACAGCGTAGCCTACGTTGCTACCATGACAACAGCGAGGAGTAACAGTGTAGCCTACGTTGCTACCATGACAACAGTGAGGAGTAACAGTGTAGCCTACGTTGCTACCATGACAACAGTGAGGAGTAACAGTGTAGCCTACGTTGCTACCATGACAGCGGTGAGGAGTAACAGCATAGCCTACGTTGCTACCGTGACAACAGTGAGGAGTAACAGCGTAGCCTACGTTGCTACCATGACAACAGCGAGGAGTAACAGCGTAGCCTACGTTGCTACCGTGACAACAGCGAGGAGTAACAGCATAGCCTACGTTGCTACCGTGACAGCAGCGAGGAGTAACAGCGTAGCCTACGTTGCTACCATGACAACAGCGAGGAGTAACAGCATAGCCTACGTTGCTACCGTGACAGCAGCGAGGAGTAACAGCGTAGCCTACGTTGCTACCATGACAACAGCGAGGAGTAACAGCGTAGCCTACGTTGCTACCGTGACAACAGCGAGGAGTAACAGCGTAGCCTACGTTGCTACAATGACAACAGTGAGGAGTAACAGCGTAGCCTATGTTGCTACCGTGACAACAGCGAGGAGTAACAGTGTAGCCTACGTTGCTACCATGACAGCGGTGAGGAGTAACAGCATAGCCTACGTTGCTACCGTGACAACAGTGAGGAGTAACAGCGTAGCCTACGTTGCTACCATGACAACAGCGAGGAGTAACAGCGTAGCCTACGTTTGCTACCGTGACAACAGCGAGGAGTAACAGCATAGCCTACGTTGCTACCGTGACAGCAGCGAGGAGTAACAGCGTAGCCTACGTTGCTACCATGACAACAGCGAGGAGTAACAGCATAGCCTACGTTGCTACCGTGACAGCAGCGAGGAGTAACAGCGTAGCCTACGTTGCTACCATGACAACAGCGAGGAGTAACAGCATAGCCTACGTTGCTACCGTGACAGCAGCGAGGAGTAACAGCATAGCCTACGTTGCTACCATGACAACAGCGAGGAGTAACATCGTGGCCTACGTTGCTACCATGACAACAGCAAGGAGTAACAGTGTAGCCTACGTTGCTACCATGACAACAGCGAGGAGTAACAGTGTAGCCTACGTTGCTACCATGACAACAGCGATGAGTACCAGTGTAGCCTACGTTGCTACCATGACAACATCGAGGAGTAACAGCGTAGCCTACGTTGCTACCGTGACAGCAGCGAGGAGTAACAGCGTAGCCTACGTTGCTACCATGACAACAGCAAGGAGTAACAGCGTAGCCTACGTTGCTACCATGACAACAGCGAGGAGTAACAGTGTAGCCTACGTTGCTACCATGACAACAGCGATGAGTACCAGTGTAGCCTACGTTGCTACCATGACAACATCGAGGAGTAACAGCGTAGCCTACGTTGCTACCATGACAACAGCGAGGAGTAACAGTGTATCCTACGTTGCTACCATGACAACAGCGAGGAGTAACAGTGTAGCCTACGTTGCTACCATGACAACGGTGAGGAGTAACAGTGTAGCCTACGTTGCTACCATGACAACAGCGAGGAGTAACAGCATAGCCTACGTTGCTACCATGACAACAGCGAGGAGTAACAGCGTAGCCTACGTTGCTACCATGACAAAGACCAAAACCGGTGGGAGGACCGTTGAGGATGGTGGTGTCTCTCTATCACAAGTGAAGGATCTTTTAAATGAACAAAAATAGTTATTCAAGCAGTTGTTAAAACAATAAGAAAATAGCTTAAAGTGTTTTGTCCAAATACTGATGGAGTCAACTAATATAAGATATCCCGCTATACCCTCATACAAACCATCAAACAGGCAAAGCGTCAATACAGAATTAAGATTGAATCTACTTCGGCTCTGACGCTCATCGGATGTGGCCGGGGTTGAAATTATTACGGACTACAAAGGGAAACCCAGCCGTGAGCTGCCCAGTGATGCGAGCCTACCAGACGAGCTAAATGCCTTTAATGCTTGCTTCGAGGCAAGTAACAGTGAAGCATGCATGAGAGCACCAGCTGTTCTGGATAACTGTGTGATAACGCTCTCGGTAGCCGATGTGAACAAGACCTTTAAACAAGTCAACATTCACAAAGCCGCTGGGCCAGACAGGACATGTACTCAAAACATGCGCGGACCAACTGTCAAGTCTCATCACTGACATTTTCAACCTCTTCCTGACCGAGTCTGTAATACCTACATGTTTCAAGCAGACCACCACAGTCCCTGTGCCCAAGGAAGCGAAGGTAACCTGTCTAAATGACTACCACCCCATAGCTCTCATGTCAGTAGCCTTGAAGTGCTTTGAAAGGCTGGTCATGGCTCACATCAACACCATCATCCTGGAAACCCTAGACCCACTCCGATTCGCATACCACCCCAACAGATCCACAGATAATGCAATCTCAATCGCACTCCACACTGCTCTCTCCCACTAGGACAATATGAACACCTATTTGAGCATGCTGTTCATTGACTACAGCTCAGCGTTCAACACCATTGTGCCCAAAACCATCATTAAGTTTGCTGACGACACAACAGTGGGGCCTGATCACCAACAATGATGATACAGCCCATAGGGACGAGGTCAGAGACCTGGCAGTGTGGTGCCAGGACAACAACCTCTCCCTCAACGATGAGACAGCCTATAGGGAGGAGGTCAGAGACCTGGCAGTGTGGTGCCATGACAACAACCTCTCCCTCAATGATGAGACAGCCTATAGGGACGAGGTCAGAGACCTGGCAGTGTTGTGCCAGGACAACAACCTCTCTCTCAACGTGAGCAAGACAAAGGAGATGATCGTGGATTACAGGAAAAGGCAGGCCGAACAGGCCCCCATTCACATCGACAGGGCTGGAGAGGTTTGAGAGTTTCAAGTTCCTTGGGGTCCACTTCACCAACAAACTATCATGGCTCAAACACACCAAGACAGTCGTGAAGAGGGCACGACAACACCTTTTCCCCCTCAGGAGACTGAAAAGATTTGGCATGGGTCCCCAGATCCTCAAAGTTCTACAGCTGCACCATCGAGAGCATCCTGACCAGTTGCATCACCGTCTTGTATGGCAACTGCTCGGCATCTGACCGTAAGGCGCTACAGAGGGTAATGCGTACAGCCCAGTACATCACTGTGGCCAAGCTTCCTGCCATCCAGGACCTATAGACTAGCCGGTGTCAGAGGAAGGCCCAAAAAATAGTCAAAGACTCCAGTCACCCAAGTCATAGACTGTTCTCTCTGCTACCACACGGCAAGCGGTACTGGAGCACCAAGTCTTTTACATTAGTTTATTTAATAAAATACTTTCTTATCTCTTTTTCTTGAACTGCATTGTTGATTAAGGGCTTGTAAGTAAGCATTTGATGGTAAGGTCTACCTACACCTGTTGTATTCGGCGCACTTGACAAACACATTTGATTAGATTTTTGATTTGATGACCAGAGAGGTCCAGGACCAGAAGAACTGTATGGAGTTCTCCCCGGCTCAGGAGGATGAATCTAAACAGGAGAATGACAAGATGACAGCAATCTGTAAGTCATTGAGAGAGGACAGCAGTTCTGTGTGGGAATCCATGTTAACAGTGACAGAGAAATCAGATTATCTCCAGGGACAATCAAGGCAGAACAACATTGTTATGGACGGAATTGCAGATTCTTCACATGAGGCCTGGACAAGGTCTCTGAGAAAAAAAGGGAGGGAAATGATCTTGGAAAAACTGAAGATGGACCACAGGAAGATTGAGGTGGGGCGCACCCACAGCACTGGAAAACCCACCACCGGCCCAGGTGACAGGCCCAGGCTGATAGTGGTCAAGTTCCTGGGGTTCAAGGACAAGGTAGTTGTCCTGGAAAGAGCCAAGAACTTGAAAAGAACGTACATTTTCCTCAACCAAGGCTATCCTGAAACTGCGTGTCAGAACAGAAAATAACTTACCATGAAAGCTGCCAGAGGGGACTTTGACTACATTCTCTATGACAGGCTCATTGTCCACCCTCCATCCCAAAAGCCTGGAAGGGATGAGCGAGCCAATCCCATGGGGTTTGTAGCTAGAACCCCGCAGCACACACACACACAGCAGCTGATACTGGATGCAGTGATCACAATATAGTGGCTATATCTAGAAGAGCCAAAGTTCCAAAAGCTGGGCCTAAAAAAAGTGTAAAATATTTAGCTCTGTCACTCATGTGGATGATGTTAAAAATATTTATTGGGCTGTTGTGATTAATAAGGAGCATCCAGATGTTGCACTTGATTCATTTATGAAATTGCTATTTCCAATTATTGATGAACATGCACCTGTTTAAGTAACTGACTGTTAGAACTGTTAAGGCTCCATGGATTGATGAGGGATTGAAAAACTGTATGGTTTAAAGAGATGGGGCAAAAGGAGTGGCTATTAAGTCTGGCTGCACATCTGACTGGCTGACTTACTGCAAATTGAGAATGTATGTGACTGAACTCAACAAAAAGAAGAGGAAACTGTATTATTATGCCAAGATCAATGATATTAAGAATGATGGATAAAAACTTTGGAGTACTTTAAATGAAAATATGGGCAGAAAGAAAAATTTGACAAATTTTCATCAAATCAGATAGCATATTAATCACTAAACCATTTGATGCTGCCAATTATGTTAGCGATTACTTAATTGGCAAAGTGGGCAAACTTAGTCAGGAAATCCCAACAGCGAACAGCGAGCCATCGTACTCATGCATGAAAAAATGAATATTGAAAGAAAGTTTGAATTTTGTAAAGTTATTGTTGGAGAGGTAGAAAAATTATTGTTATTGATCAGTAATAACAAACATCCTGACAACTTAGATGGAAAGGTATTGAGGATGGTACTGTCCAGGCTGAATCACATCTGGCCATGATTGGGAGACCCATAGGGCGGCGCACAATTGGCCCAGTGTCGTCCGGGTTTGGCCGGGGTAGGATGTTGGAACAATTGGCAAAATGTTGGAACAATTGTGTTTGATCAAATACAATGCTATTTCTCTGTAAACAAATTAACAACAGACTTTCATCATGCTTATAGAGAAGGGCACTGAACATGTACTGCACTGACACAAATTACTAATGATTGGTTGAAGTAAATTGATAATAAGAAGATTGTGGGAGCTGTACTGTTAGATTTCAGTGCAGCCTTTGATATTATTGACCATAATCTGTTTTTGAGAAATCTAATGTTTTATGGCTTTTCAACCTCTGCCGTATTGTGGATTCATAGCTATCTTTCTCAGAGGGTTTCCTTAATGGAAGCTTCTCTAATGTCAAACATGAAGGGTGTGGTGTACCACAGGGCAGCTCTCTAGGACCCCTGCCACTGGCATTAAACAAAGCATGTGTGTTCGTGTATGCTGATGATTCAACCATATACACGTCATCAACCACAGCTAATGAAGTCACTGAAACCCTTAACCAAGAGTTGCAGTCCGTTTTGGAATGGGTGTTCAGTAATAAACTGGTCCTGAACGTCTCTAAAACTAAGAGCATTGTATTTGGGACAAATCATTCCCTAAGCTAGACCTCAGCTGAATCTGGTAATGAATGGTGTGGCTGTTGAACAAATTGAGAAGACTAAATTACTTGGTGTTACCTTAGATTGTAAACTGTCATGGTCAAAACTTATAATGTAGATTCAATGGTTGTAAAGACGGGGAGAGATCTGTCCGTAATAAAGAGGTGCTCTGCTTTTTTGACAGCACACTCCACACAGGTTTAGTCATGCAGGCTCTAGTTGTATCTTATCTTGATTATTGTCCAGTCATGTGGTTAAGTGCTGCAATGAAAGACCTAGTTAAGCTGCAGCTGGCCCAGAACAGAGTGGCATGTCTTGCTCGTCTTTGTAATCAGAGTGCGAAAATAAATACTATACATGCCAGTCTCTCTTGGCTAGAGTTGAGGAGAGACTGACTGCATCACTTCTTCTCTTTATAAGAAACAAAGTGTTGAAAATTCCAAATGTGTGTGCCGCTATGTGTGCCATTTTTAAATGTATGTAGTTCTGTCCTTGAGCTGTTCTTGTCTATTAATGTTCTGTATTATGTTTCATGTTCTGTGTGGACCACAGGAAAAGTAACTGCTGCTTTCGCAACAGCTAATGGGGATCCTAATAAAATACCAAAAACTGTATCAACCCAGTCTCCAGATGGCCAGGCCTTTTAACTGACACATGATACCGCTGGCTGCTGCCAGGGATCCTCAGATCCTGCCTCTACCTCTCTCTGTCTCTGTTCATATCAGACCCAGTCTCACTGCCTGTTGGGATCGGAGAGCTGCTCCAGCCTCGAGCATCACGCATCAAGCCCTGGCTGCATGTGATGAGATATCCCCAGAGATAAAGCCAGGTTTCTAGTGGTTGAGACAAACACAGCAGTGGGGACGGGGACAGAGGCAGTAGTGGGAAGGGGACAGAAGAAGCAGTGAGGATGGGGAGCTAGGAGTTGGAGGTAGAAGATGGAGGTAGGAGCTGGAGGTAGGAGGTGGAGGTAGGAGACGGAGGTAGCAGATGGAGGTAGGAGCTGGATTTAAGAGATGGAGGTAGGAGTTGGAGGTAGGAGATGGAGGTAGGAGCTGGAGGTAGCAGATGGAGGTAGGAGTTGGAGGTAGCAGATGGAGGTAGAAGTTGGAGGTAGCAGATGGAGGTAGGAGTTGGAGGTAGGAGCTGGAGGTAGGAGCTGGAGGTAGCAGATGGAGGTAGGAGTTGGAGGTAGGAGTTGGAGGTAGGAGTTGGAGGTAGCAGATGGAGGTAGGAGTGGGAGGTAGGAGCTGGAGCCAGGAGTTGGAGGTAGGAGTTGGAGCTAGGAGTTGGAGGTAGGAGTTGGAGGTAGCAGATGGAGGTAGAAGTTGGAGGTAGGATTTGGAGGTAGCAGATGTAGGTAGGAGTTGGAGGTAGGAGCTGGAGGTAGGAGTTGGAGGTAGCAGATGGAGGTAGGAGTGGGAGGTAGGAGCTGGAGCCAGGAGTTGGAGGTAAGAGTTGGAGGTAGGAGTTGGAGGTAGCAGATGGAGGTAGGAGTGGGAGGTAGGAGCTGGAGCCAGGAGTTGGAGGTAGGAGTTGGAGCTAGGAGTTGGAGGTAGGAGTTGGAGGTAGGAGTTGGAGGTAGCAGATGGAGGTAGAAGTTGGAGGTAGGATTTGGAGGTAGCAGATGTAGGTAGGAGTTGGAGGTAGGAGCTGGAGGTAAGAGGTGGAGGTAGGAGCTGGAGGTAGGAGTTGGAGGTAGCAGATGGAGGTATGATCTGGAGGTAGGAGTTGGAGGTAGGAGTTGGAGGTAGCAGATGGAGGTAGGAGTTGGAGGTAGGAGCTGGAGGTAGGAGTTGGAGGTAGGAGTTGGAGGTAAGAGGTGGAAGTAGGAGTTGGAGGTAGGAGTTGGAGGTAAGAGGTGGAGGTAGGAGCTGGAGGTAGCAGATGGAGGTAGGAGTTGGAGGTAGGAGTTGGAGGTAGGAGATGGAGGTAGGAGTTGGAGCTAGGAGTTGGAGGTAGCAGATGGAGCTAGGAGTTGGAGGTAGGAGTTGGAGGTAAGAGGTGGAGGTAGGAGCTGGAGGTAGGAGCTGGAGGTAGCAGATGGAGGTAGGAGTTGGAGGTAGGAGTTGGAGGTAGGAGATGGAGGTAGGAGTTGGAGCTAGGAGTTGGAGGTAGCAGATGGAGCTAGGAGTTGGAGGTAGGAGCTGTCAGGTTCTGTAGGCACAGCTGGTGTTGCATCCTCCAGAAGTGCCCGGCAGGGACAGAGGCTCACGGTGTGTTCTGCTCTTACTATACCTCTGAAACATTAGGAAGGAAAAAGTGCCACTCTCACTTCACATTTAAAACCTGATATGGTTATCTACTTCAAATTAAAATGGTGATGTTTCCGCTGTCAATGACCTTCATCAGAATGACCTTCCTCTGAAACAAGGAGATCCAGGAGCACCGGCGGCAAAACAAGAGCCTTTGGTATTATATTTATTTCACTCAGTTTGATAATGCACTCTATCAAGCATTAATGAAATCATCATCTGTAAATTGTGGAGAAAAAAATGTCATTTAAATGGCACTTAGTCAGGATACCTGAAACTCTTTCTGTCCCAGTAGCCTGGCTTCACTCTGACCACACATGTCTGTCTGTCTGTCTGTCTGTCTGTCTGTCTGTCTGTCTGTCTGTCTGTCTGTCTGTCTGTCTGTCTGTCTGTCTGTCTGTCTGTCTGTCTGTCTGTCTGTCTGTCTGTCTGTCTGTCTGTCTGTCTGTCTGTCTGTCTGTCTGTCTGCCTGCCTGCCTGTCTGTCTGTCTGTCTGTCTGTCTGTCTGTCTGTCTGTCTGTCTGTCTGTCTGTCTGTCTGCCTGCCTGCCTGCCTGTCTGTCTGTCTGTCTGTCTGTCTGTCTGTCTGTCTGTCTGTCTGTCTGTCTGTCTGTCTGTCTGTCTGTCTGTCTGTCTGTCTGACATTATTATTGAAGTACACTAGAACAGCATAGCTACAGTAGCAGGTCAAAGCTGTGTGCTGGAAAACCTTGGTAGAGCATTGGTGAAGTAGGCATTGTGGTGCTCATATGAATATCATTTTTTTGTTGTTGCTTCAGACCTGCCTACTTGGCACTTACAGCTTATTGTTTAATACAGTTGATCTGTTATGGTGACAATGACACATACTATTTCCCTGATCAACTATATGTGAAGCCCTGAGGCTGGCATAAGGTACCGCCTCTGCTCTGCTTCACACAGGACACCTTAGATGGCCCAGAACCGTCCAGACAACTACATACGTTCAAATCATAATGACTTACTCTGCCACAGTGAGATCTATCGTTACTATAGCATTACCCCAGACCACGCTGAATAGCTTTAAGGTGATTGAAGTTGGACACTTTGTTCCAGGAAGGGGGGAAATAAGTCCTTTGTCCTTCTTTGAGATAAAATAGTTTAATTTGTTTCATTAATTAGCTCACTCCTTTGAGAGTCCTACTCCAATAAAACCTTCCTCTCTTGTGTCTCTTGTGAAATATAATATATAATAGCTAATTAAATTGACAGAAGAAAGAAAACAAGAGGGTTTGGATAAATGAGTGCTAATGACTTCAGGGGGAGTATATCAACACTGGACATCTGGATCTACTGTTAGGATCTGTCTCGCCCATTAGGCAGGATCTGTCTCGCCCATTAGGCAGGATCAGCCTCGCCCATTAGGCAGGACCAGCCTTGCCCATTAGGAAGGATCAGGGCCGTTCTGCCCATTAGGCAAGATCAGACCCACCCATTAGCCAGGATCAGGGCCGTTCCGACCATTAGGCAGGTTCCGGGCCGTTCTGCCCATTAGGCAGGATCAGGGCCGTTCTGCCCATTAGGCAGGATCAGGGCCGTTCTGCCCATTAGGCAGGATCAGGGCCGTTCTGCCCATTAGGCAGGATCAGGGCCGTTCTGCCCACTAGGCAGGATCAGGGCTGTTCTGCCCATTAGGCAGGATCATGGCCGTTCTGCCCATTAGGCAGGATCAGGGCCGTTCTGCCCATTAGGCAAGATCAGACCCACCCATTAGCCAGGATCAGGGCATACCATTAGCCAGGATCAGGGCATACCATTAGCCCATACCATTAGCAAGGATCAGGGCATACCATTAGGCAGGATCAGGGCTGACCATTAGCCAGGATCAGGGCTGCCCATTAGCCAGGATCAGGGCGTACCATTAGGCAGGATCAGGGCCGTTGCACCCATTAGACAGGATCAGGGCCGTTCTGCCCATCAGGCAGGATCAAGGCCGTTCTTTCCATTAGGCAGGATCAGGGCAGCCCATTAGCCAGGATCAGGGCATACCATTAGGCAGGATCAGGGCTGTTCTGCCCATTAGGCAGGATCAGGGCAGCCCATTAGGCAGGATCAGGGCATACCATTAGGCAGGATCAGGGCTGTTCTGCCCATTAGGCAGGATCAGGGCAGCCCATTAGGCAGGATCAGGGCATACCATTAGGCAGGATCAGGGCTGTTCTGCCCATTAGGCAGGATCAGGGCAGCCCATTAGGCAGGATCAGGGCAGCCCATTAGGCAGGATCAGGGCAGCCCATTAGGCAGGATCAGGGCCGTTCTGCCCATTAGGCAGGATCAGGGCCGTTCTGCCCATTAGGCAGGATCAGGGCAGCCCATTAGGCAGGATCAGGGCAGCCTATTAGGCAGGATCAGGGCAGCCCATTAGGCAGGATCAGGGCAGCCCATTAGGCAGGATCAGGGCCGTTCTGCCCATTAGGCAGGATCAGGGCAGCCCATTAGGCAGGGTCAGGGCCGTTCTGCCCATTAGGCAGGATCAGGGCAGCCCATTAGGCAGGATTAGGGCAGCCCATTAGGCAGGATCAGGGCCGTTCTGCCCATTAGGCAGGATCAAGGCAGCCCATTAGGCAGGATCAGGGCCGTTCTGCCCATTAGGCAGGATCAGGGCAACCCATTAGGCAGGATCAGGGCAGCCCATTAGGCAGGATCAGGGCCATTCTGTTCATTAGGCAGGATCAGGGCCGCCCATTAGACAGGATCAGCCTCACCCATTAGGCAGGAGCAGGGCCGTTGCACCCATTAGGCAGGATCAGGACCTCCCATTAGGCAGGATCAGGACCGCCCATTAGTCAGGATCAGGGCCGGCTACAAGGCAGGATATGGGCCAGTCTATTCATTGTGGAGGATCAGGACCGCTCAATTGGCAGGATCAGAGCCGGCCCGCCCATTATGCAGGATCAGGACCTCCCATTAGGCAGGATCAGGACCGCCCATTAGGCAGGATCAGGACCTCCCATTAGGCAGGATCAGGACCGCCCATTATGCAGGATCAGGACCTCCCATTAGGCAGGATCAGGACCTCCCATTAGGCAGGATCAGGACCTCCCATTAGGCAGGATCAGGACCGCCCATTATGCAGGATCAGGACCTCCCATTAGGCAGGATCAGGACCTCCCATTAGTCAGGATCAGGTCCTCCCATTAGTGAGGTTTAGTCAGCAGCCTAGGTTGGCAGATTGATGAGGGTGTCATTTTCCAAGCTAATCTAACCAACACACACCTCCAACAACATATAACACCTCACATAAATTCTGCCCCAAAACAAATGAACAACTTAAACTTATGATACATTCTAAATTGCACCCTATTCCACATAGTGCACTATAAAGGCGCCATTTGGGAATCGTCCTGTACCAATCCTGTTAGGAGTTGTGTGTTCCTCTGACCCTGACCAAACAGAACAGAGGTTACCATGGGGACAAGGAGAGAAGAATTCTTAAGGTCAATAAGGAAATGGTGTAACTATGTATGTTATGTATCTCCTATGCTAGTAAAACAAGGCCACGCTATTCCCTACATAGGGCACTACTTGTAACCAAAGCCCTATGGGTGAATAGGCACCCTATATAGGGGAAAGAGTTCCATTTGGGTCGCATCTAAGGATGACTGAGGACGAATGGCATGAAGCAAACCAGCACAGAGTGCTTCGATTGTGTCCCAAATGTACTCTATTCCTTATGTAGCACACTGCTTTCCACTAGAGCCGTGTGGTTACTAATTAAAAGTAGTGCACTGCATAGGGAAAAGGGTGCCATTGGAACACACTTTGACTCCTTCCCACCAGCCGCTGTGGTTCCCTACTGAATGTCACCAGTCCCTCACGGCTCGGCTCTGTTGTCAGAAGATATTTAATTCACCACGCAGTCTGACAGCCCACAGTGTGCTGAGGTCATCAACACTGTCACGGAACCAGCCTTGCGTACCAAACCTCCATGAAACACTAGACAACAGATACTACCGTCAGCAGTGCAGGTGTTGTGTACGGACGGTATCTACCTGCACATTCACATTCTCTTAAGATGCTGAAAGAAATACATCATATTTCTCCACTCCTGTTCCCAAGTCAAAAATCACTACATTTGGTGTATCATTTTACTGCAAGGAATGGGGCGGCAGCGTAGCCTAGTGGTTAGAGTGTAGCCTAGTGGTTAGAGTGTAGAGGTGGCAGGTAGCCTAGTGGTTAGAGTGTAGGGGCGGCAGCGTAGTCTAGTGGTTAGAGTGGAGAGGTGGCAGGTAGCCTAGTGGTTAGAGTGGAGGGGCGGCAGGTAGCCTAGTGGTTAGAGTGTAGAGGTGGCAGGTAGTCTAGTGGTTAGAGTGTAGAGGTGACAGGTAACCTAGTGGTTAGAGTGTAGAGGTGACAGGTAGCCTAGTGGTTAGAGTGTGGAGGTGGCAGGTAGTCTAGTGGTTAGAGTGTAGGGGCGGCAGGTAGCCTAGTGGTTAGAGTGTAGGGGCGGCAGGTAGCCTAGTGGTTAGAGTGTAGGGGCGGCAGGTAGTCTAGTGGTTAGAGTGTAGAGGTGGCAGGTAGCCTAGTGGTTAGAGGGGAGAGGTGGCAGGTAGCCTAGTGGTTAGAGTGTAGAGGTGGCAGGTAGCCTAGTGGTTAGAGTGTAGAGGTGGCAGGTAGCCTAGTGGTTAGAGTGTAGAGGTGGCAGGTAGCCTAGTGGTTAGAGTGTAGAGGTGACAGGTAGCCTAGTGGTTAGAGTGTAGAGGTGACAGGTAGCCTAGTGGTTAGAGTGGAGAGGTGGCAGGTAGTCTAGTGGTTAGAGTGTAGAGGCGGCAGCGTAGCCTAGTGGTTAGAGTGGAGAGGTGGCAGGTAGTCTAGTGGTTGGAGTGTAGAGGTGGCAGGTAGTCTAGTGGTTAGAGTGTAGAGGTGGCAGGTAGCCTAGTGGTTAGAGTGTAGGGGCGGCAGCGTAGTCTAGTGGTTAGAGTGTACAGGTGGCAGGTAGTCTAGTGGTTAGAGTGTAGAGGTGGCAGGTAGTCTAGTGGTTAGAGTGTAGAGGTGGCAGGTAGTCTAGTGGTTAGAGTGTAGAGGTGGCAGGTAGCCTAGTGGTTAGAGTGTAGAGGTGGCAGGTAGCCTAGTGGTTAGAGTGTAGAGGTGGCAGGTAGCCTAGTGGTTAGAGTGTAGAGGTGGCAGGTAACCTAGTGGTTAGAGTGTAGAGGTGGCAGGTAGTCTAGTGGTTAGAGTGTAGAGGTGGCAGCGTAGCCTAGTGGTTAGAGTGTAGAGGCGGCAGGTAGTCTAGTGGTTAGAGTGTAGAGGTGGCAGGTAGCCTAGTGGTTAGAGTGTAGAGGTGGCAGGTAGTCTAGTGGTTAGAGTGTAGAGGCGGCAGGGTAGCCTAGTGGTTAGAGTGTACAGGTGGCAGGTAGTCTAGTGGTTAGAGTGTAGAGGTGGCAGGTAGTCTAGTGGTTAGAGTGTAGAGGTGGCAGGTAGTCTAGTGGTTAGAGTGTAGAGGTGGCAGGTAGTCTAGTGGTTAGAGTGTAGAGGTGGCAGGTAGCCTAGTGGTTAGAGTGTAGAGGTGGCAGGTAGTCTAGTGGTTAGAGTGGAGAGGTGGCAGGTAGCCTAGTGGTTAGAGTGTAGAGGCGGCAGCGTAGCCTAGTGGTTAGAGTGGAGAGGTGGCAGGTAGTCTAGTGGTTAGAGTGTAGAGGTGGCAGGTAGCCTAGTGGTTAGAGTGTAGAGGTGGCAGGTAGCCTAGTGGTTAGAGTGTAGAGGTGACAGGTAGTCTAGTGGTTAGAGTGTAGAGGTGACAGGTAGTCTAGTGGTTAGAGTGTAGAGGTGGCAGGTAGCCTAGTGGTTAGAGTGTAGAGGTGACAGGTAGCCTAGTGGTTAGAGTGGAGAGGTGGCAGGTAGTCTAGTGGTTAGAGTGTAGAGGTTAGAGCGTAGAGGTGGCAGGTAGTCTAGTGGTTAGAGTGTAGGGGCGGCAGCGTAGCCTAGTGGTTAGAGCATAGGGGCGGCAGCGTAGCCTAGTGGTTAGAGCGTAGAGGCGGCAGCGTAGCCTAGTGGTTAGAGCGTAGAGGCGGCAGCGTAGCCTAGTGGTTAGAGTGTAGAGGTGGCAGGTAACCTAGTGGTTAGAGCGTTGGATTAGTAACAGAAAGGTTGCAAGATTGAATCACCGAGCTGACAAGGTACAAAATCTGTCGTTCTGGCCCTATAGTTTACTATGTAGCGGACAGGGCCCTATAGTTTACTATGTATCGGACGGGGCCCTATAGTTTACTATGTAGCGGACAGGGCCCTATAGTTTACTATGTATCGGACGGGGCCCTATAGTTTACTATGTAGCGGACGGGGCCCTATAGTTTACTATGTATCGGACGGGGCCCTATAGTTTACTATGTAGCGGACGGGGCCCTATAGTTTACTATGTATCGGACGGGGCCCTATAGTTTACTATGTAGCGGACGGGGCCCTATAGTTTACTATGTATCGGACGGGGCCCTATAGTTTACTATGTAGCGTACAGGGCCCTATAGTTTACTATGTATCGGACGGGGCCCTATAGTTTACTATGTATCGGACAGGGCTCTATAGTTTACTATGTAGCGGACGGGGCCCTATAGTTTACTATGTATCGGACGGGGCCCTATAGTTTACTATGTAGCGGACAGGGCCCTATAGTTTACTATGTATCGGACGGGGCCCTATAGTTTACTATGTAGCGGACGGGGCCCTATAGTTTACTATGTAGCGGACGGGGCCCTATAGTTTACTATGTATCGGACGGGGCCCTATAGTTTACTATGTATCGGACGGGGCCCTATAGTTTACTATGTATCGGACGGGGCCCTATAGTTTACTATGTAGCGGACGGGGCCCTATAGTTTACTATGTATCGGACGGGGCCCTATAGTTTACTATGTAGCGGACGGGGCCCTATAGTTTACTATTTATCGGACAGTGCCCTATAGTTTACTATGTAGCAGACAGGGCCCTATAGTTTACTATGTAGCGGACAGGGCCCTATAGTTTACTATGTATGGGACAGTGTGTCATTTGGGATGCATACAGTGTCTGTTCAGAGGAGTCTGTTCAGAGGAGTCTGTTCAGAGGAGTCTGTTCTGAGGAGTCTGTTCAGAGGAGTCTGTTCAGAGGAGTCTGTTCAAAGGAGTCTGTTCAGAGGAGTCTGTTCAGAGGAGTCTGTTCGAGGAGTCTCTTCTGAGGAGTCTGTTCAGAGGAGTCTGTTCGGAGGAGTCTGTTCAGAGGAGCCTGTTCAGAGGAGTCTGTTCAGAGGAGTCTGTTCAGAGGAGTCTGTTCTGGGGAGTCTGTTCTGAGGAGTCTGTTCAGAGGAGTCGGTTCTGAGGAGTCTGTTCTGAGGAGTCTGTTCAGAGGAGTCTGTTCGGAGGAGTCTGTTTAGAGGAGTCTGTTTAGAGGAGTCTGTTTAGAGGAGTCTGTTTAGAGGAGTCTGTTCAGAGGAGTCTGTTCGAGGAGTCTGTTCGAGGAGTCTGTTCAGAGAAGTCTGTTCGAGGAGTCTGTTCGAGGAGTCTGTTCGAGGAGTCTGTTCAGAGAAGTCTGTTCAGAGGAGTCTGTTCAGAGGAGACTGTTCAGAGGAGTCTGTTCGGAGGAGTCTGTTTGGAGGAGTCTGTTCAGAGGAGTCTGTTCTGAGGAGTCTGTTCTGAGGAGTCTGTTCTGAGGAGTCTGTACTGAGGAGTCTGTTCTGAGGAGTCTGTTCAGAGGAGTCTGTTCTGAGGAACCTATTGGTTGTAAATGGTTGTTTGACTCTCCGCTACGTCTAACGAGGAGAGACAGTTTGATAGACCAGGGTCCCTGTGCTCCTCTCAGCTCCGCTACGTCTAACGAGGAGAGGCAGTTTGATAGATCAGGGTTCCTGTGCTCCTCTCAGCTCCGCTACGTCTAACGAGGAGAGACAGTTTGATAGACCAGGGTCCCTGTGCTCCTCTCAGCTCCGCTACGTCTAACGAGGAGAGACAGTTTGATAGACCAGGGTCCCAGGGCTCCTCTCAGCTCCGCTACGTCTAACGAGGAGAGACAGTTTGACATACCAGGGTCACCCGCACACCCTGACACAGCCCAGAGGACAGACTGCAATGCAGCCCAACGCAGCGCAGCCACAAAGCCTAGAGGAGCCCAGCTAAATATAGTCTTCCTTCCAGCTGTCTGTCACCACAGGTGGCAGCTGCTCTGCTCTGAAACGGGTAAGGGGGAAGCTGTTCAGAAAGGGAGCTCGCTGCTCTTAGAGGGGGAGAAGCTGCTCTGCCCTGAAACGGGTGAGGAGGAAGCTGTTCAGAAAGGGAGCTCGCTGCTCTTAGAGGGGGAGAAGCTGCTCTGCCCTGAAACGGGTGAGGGGGAAGCTGTTCAGAAAGGGAGCTCGCTGCTCTTAGAGGGGGAGTACCGGTACAGAGTCAATGTGGAGGCTATATACAGGGGGTACCGGTACAGAGTCAATGTGGAGGCTATATACAGTGGGTACCGGTACAGAGTCAATGTGGAGGCTATATACAGGGGGTACCGGTACAGAGTCAATGTGGAGGCTATATACAGGGGGTACCGGTACAGAGTCAATGTGGAGGCTATATACAGGGGGTACCGGTACAGAGTCAATGTGGAGGCTATATACAGGGGGTACCGGTACAGAGTCAATGTGGAGGCTATATACAGGGGGTACCGGTACAGAGTCAATGTGGAGGCTATATACAGGGGGTACCGGTACAGAGTCAATTTTGAGGCTATATACAGGGTATTACGGTACAGAGTCAGTGTGGAGGCTATATACAGGGGGTACCGGTACAGAGTCAATGTGTAGACTATATACAGGGGGTACCGGTACAGAGTCAATGTGGAGACTATATACAGGGGGTACCGGTACAGAGTCAATGTGGAGACTATATACAGGGGGTACCGGTACAGAGTCAATGTGGAGGCTATATACAGGGTGTTACGGTACTGAGTCAATGTGGAGGCTATATACAGGGTGTTACGGTACAGAGTCAATGTGGAGGCTATATACAGGGGGTACCGGTACAGAATCTATGTGGAGGCTATATACAGGGGGTACCGGTACAGAGTCAATGTGGAGGCTATATACAGGGGGTACCGGTACAGAGTCAATGTGGAGACTATATACAGGGTATTACGGTGCAGAGTCAATGTGGAGGCTATATACAGGGGGTTACGGTACAGAGTCAATGTGGAGGCTATATACAGGGGGTACCGGTACAGAGTCAATGTGGAGGCTATATACAGGGGGTACAGAGTCAATGTGGAGGCTATATACAGAGGGTACCGGTACAGAGTCAATATGGAGGCTATATACAGGGGGTACCGGTACAGAGTCAATGTGGAGGCTATATACAGGGGGTATCGGTACAGAGTCAATGTGGAGACTATATACAGGGGGTACCGGTACAGAGTCAATGTGTAGACTATATACAGGGGGTACCGGTACAGAGTCAATGTGTAGACTATATACAGGGGGTACCGGTACAGAGTCAATGTGGAGACTATATACAGGGGGTACCGGTACAGAGTCAATGTGGAGACTATATACAGGGGGTACCGGTACAGAGTCAATGTGGAGGCTATATACAGGGTGTTACGGTACTGAGTCAATGTGGAGGCTATATACAGGGTGTTACGGTACAGAGTCAATGTGGAGGCTATATACAGGGGGTACCGGTACAGAATCTATGTGGAGGCTATATACAGGGGGTACCGGTACAGAGTCAATGTGGAGGCTATATACAGGGGGTACCGGTACAGAGTCAATGTGGAGACTATATACAGGGTATTACGGTGCAGAGTCAATGTGGAGGCTATATACAGGGGGTTACGGTACAGAGTCAATGTGGAGGCTATATACAGGGGGTACAGAGTCAATGTGGAGGCTATATACAGAGGGTACCGGTACAGAGTCAATATGGAGGCTATATACAGGGGGTACCGGTACAGAGTCAATGTGGAGGCTATATACAGGGGGTATCGGTACAGAGTCAATGTGGAGACTATATACAGGGGGTACCGGTACAGAGTCAATGTGTAGACTATATACAGGGGGTACCGGTACAGCGTCAATGTGGAGACTATATACAGGGGGTACCGGTGTCATATTAATGTATAAGTTCTTGCTATTGTCGACATGTCAAAGTAACATCTAACAAAACTTATCAAGAATCGTTATTTATGAGTTGTTATAACACCTGGACTCAATGGATGTTTTTAGTGAAGTACGTTCCCTTCCATGCCGATCTCCCTCTGCAGGTCAGAATTATATTGCTTCCAAAGGTTCCCTTTTCCCCTGCTCCTCCAGCCCAGTACAACTGTGCAGAAGGTGGTTATCCACTAGAGGGCGGTAGAGACTGCTTTAAGTCTCATGTCGTGGCAGAAAACAGACGCCTGTTATTATCTAGATGGGAAAGAACTAGCCACCTAAAGAGTCAAATAAAAAAGTAAGTACCCCTCAATAACAAGCAGACTTACACTGATGTCAGTGACTGAGGCATTCATCATACCTGTCTTGTCTGACAGGTGAGACTATAGTCACTGACGACAACACATTACCTGTCATTCTGTCATAGTGGTCTCTTGACGCATCACTAATTCCATATTACGTGCACGCGTGTTTGGGTGCCCGCTGTGTGTGTGTGCACGTCTGTGTGCACTGCCGGTTTGCATTTTGTAAGTAGTGTGTTTGTCTTCTGGCCAGACAGAACAGGTGGCTGCTAGATTGGTTTAGATTGGTGATTGATTGGCTTAGACTGGTGATAGATTGGTTTAGATTGGTGATTGATTGGCTTAGACTGGTGATAGATTGGTTTAGACAAGTGATAGATTGGTTTAGACTGGTGTTAGATTGGTTTAGACTGGTGATAGATTGGTTTAGACTGGTGATAGATTGGTTTAGACTGGTGATAGATTGGTTTAGATTGGTGATAGATTGGTTTAGACTGGTGTTAGATTGGTTTAGATTGGTGATTGATTGGCTTAGACTGGTGATAGATTGGTTTAGACTGGTAATATATTGGTTTAGACTGGTGATTGATTGGTTTAGACTGGTGATAGATTGGTTTAGACTGGTGATAGATTGGTTTAGACTGGTGATAGATTGGTTTAGACTGGTGATAGATTGGTTTAGACTGGTGATAGATTGGTTTAGACTGGTGATTGATTGGTTTAGACTGGTGATTGATTGGTTTAGACTGGTGATTGATTGGTTTAGACTGGTGATAGATTGGTTTAGACAAGTGATAGATTGGTTTAGACTGGTGTTAGATTGGTTTAGACTGGTGATAGATTGGTTTAGACTGGTGATAGATTGGTTTAGACTGGTGATAGATTGGTTTAGACTGGTGATAGATTGGTTTAGACTGGTGATAGATTGGTTTAGACTGGTGATTGATTGGTTTAGACTGGTGATTGATTGGTTTAGACTGGTGATAGATTGGTTTAGACTGGTGATTGATTGGTTTAGACTGGTGATAGATTGGTTTAGACTTGTGATTGATTGGTTTAGACTGGTGATAGATTGGTTTAGACTGGTGATATATTGGTTTAGACTGGTGATAGATTGGTTTAGACTGGTGATAGATTGGTTTAGACTGGTGATAGATTGGTTTAGACGGGTGATTGATTGGTTTAGACTGGTGATAGATTGGTTTAGACTGGTGGTTGATTGGTTTAGACTGGTGATTGATTGGTTTAGACTGGTGATTGATTGGTTTAGACTGGTGATTGATTGGTTTAGACTGGTGATAGATTGGTTTAGACTGGTGATAGATTGGTTTAGACTGGTGATAGATTGGTTTAGACTGGTGATAGATTGGTTTAGACTGGTGATAGATTGGTTTAGACGGGTGATAGATTGGTGATAGATTGGTGATAGATTGGTGATAGATTGGTTTAGACTGGTGATAGATTGGTTTAGACTGGTGATAGATTGGTTTAGACTGGTGATAGATTGGTTTAGACCGGTGATGTCCCTTGACAAAGACCTCCATACTCCAGCCAGGGTTGGGGAGTAACTGATTACAAAAGAAAATGTATTGTAATCAGTTATGTTACCAGATAAAATGTTGTAATCAGATTATAGAGACTTTATAAATACTAGATTATTACTTATTGGATTACTTTTAAATTCAGACGGGATGTTTTCTCAATTCAGCATTGACATTAGACTCAAGTGGAAGTTTGTTCCTTCCTGAGAGAGTCTGACCACCAATCAGAGACCACTCTGATGACACACCCAATGGTGACCACCAATCAGAGACCACTATGATGACACACCCAATGGTGACCACCAATCAGAGACCATTATGATGACACACCAAATAATGACCACCAATCAGAGACCACTATGATGACACACCAAATGATGACCACCAATCAGAGACCACTCTGATGACACAGCCAATGATGACCACCAATCAGAGACCACTCTGATGACACACCAAATGATGACCACCAATCAGAGACCACTCTGATGACACAGCAAATGATGACCACCAATCAGAGACCACTATGATGACACACCAAATGATGACCACCAATCAGAGTCCACTCTGATGACACACCAAATGATGACCACCAATCAGAGTCCACTCTGATGACACACCCAATGATGACCACCAATCAGAGACCACTCTGATGACACACCAAATGATGACCACCAATCAGAGGCCACTATGATGACACACCAAATGATATATATATAGATCCCATTAACCCCTATATAGATCCCATTAACCCCTATATAGAGCCCATTAACCCCTATATAGAGCCCATGAACCCCTATATAGATCCCATTAACCCCTATATAGAGCCCATTAACCCCTATATAGATCCCATTAACCCCTATATAGAGCCCATTAACCCCTATATAGATCCCATTAACCCCTATATAGAGCCCATTAACCCCTATATAGAGCCCATTAACCCCTATATAGAGCCCATTAACCCCTATATAGAGCCCATTAACCCATATATAGAGCCCATTAACCCCTATATAGAGCCCATTAACCCCTATATAGAGCCCATTAACCCCTATATAGAGCCCATTAACCCCTATATAGAGTCCATTAACCCCATATATAGAGCCCATTAACCCCTATATAGAGCCCATTAACCCCTATATAGAGTCCATTAACCCCATATATAGAGCCCATTAACCCCATATATAGAGCCCATTAACCCCTATATAGAGCACATTAACCCCTATATAGAGCCCATTAACCCCTATATAGAGCCCATTAACCCATATATAGAGCCCATTAACCCCTATATAGAGCCCATTAACCCCTATATAGAGCCCATTAACCCCTATATAGAGCCCATTAACCCCTATATAGAGCTCATTAACCCCTATATAGAGCCCATTAACCCCTATATAGAGCCCATTAACCCCTATATAGAGCCCATTAACCCCTATATAGAGCCCATCAACCCCTATATAGAGCCCATTAACCCCTATATAGATCCCATTAACCCCTATATAGAGCCCATTAACCCCTACATACAGTCCATTAACCCCTATATAGAGCCCATTAACCCCTATATAGAGCCCATTAACCCCTGCATACAGTCCATTAACCCCTATATAGAGCCCATTAACCCCTATATAGAGCCCATTAACCCCTATATAGAGCCTGTTAACCCCTATATAGAGCCCATTAACCCCTATATAGATCTCATTAACCCCTATATAGAGCCCATTAACCCCTATATACAGTCCATTAACCCCTATATAAAGCCCATTAACCCCTATATCGAGTCCATTAACCCCTATATAGAGCCCATTAACCCCTATATAGAGCCAATGAACCCCTATATAGAGCCCATTAACCCCTATATAGAGCCCATTAACCCCTATATAGAGCCTATTAACCCCTATATAGAGCCCATTAACCCCTATATAGAGCCCAATAACCCATATATAGATCCCATTATCCCCTATATAGAGCCCATTAACCCCTATATAGAGCCCAATAACCCATATATAGAGCCCATTAGTAGAGGTGAATAACATACTCCACTGATTGGGACATATTGAAATATGAAAATATTACTCACCTCTACTGGGGAATCATGGGTTTGAATACATATCAGAGTGGCTAAAGGCTGAAAATAAAAAAAATCACCTCTCATAACATGTCATCATGGCTGAAGAGGAGAGATAATCACCTCTCATAACATGTCATCATGGCTGAAGAGGACAGATAATCACCTCTCATAACATGTCATCATGGCTGAAGAGGACAGATAATCACCTCTCATAACATGTCATCATGGCTGAAGAGGAGAGATAATCACCTCTCATAACATGTCATCATGGCTGAAGAGGACAGATAATCACCTCTCATAACATGTCATCATGGCTGAAGAGTTGAGATAATCACCTCTTATAACATGTCATCATGGCTGAAGAGGAGAGATAATCACCTCTCATAACATGTCATCATGGCTGAAGAGGACAGATAATCACCTCTCATAACATGTCATCATGGCTGAAGAGGAGAGATAATCACCTCTCATAACATGTTATCATGGCTGAAGAGGACAGATAATCACCTCTCATAACATGTCATCATGGCTGAAGAGTTGAGATAATCACCTCTTATAACATGTCATCATGGCTGAAGAGGACAGATAATCACCTCTCATAACATGTCATCATGGCTGAAGAGAAGAGATAATCACCTCTTATAACATGTCATCATGGCTGAAGAGGAAAGATAATCACCTCTCATAACATGTCATCATGGCTGAAGAGGAAAGATAATCACCTCTCATAACATGTCATCATGGCTGAAGAGTTGAGATAATCACCTCTTATAACATGTCATCATGGCTGAAGAGGACAGATAATCACCTCTTATAACATGTCATCATGGCTGAAGAGGACAGATAATCACCTCTTATAACATGTCATCATGGCTGAAGAGGACAGATAATCACCTCTCATAACATGTCATCATGGCTGAAGAGAAGAGATAATCACCTCTCATTACATGTCATCATGGTTGAAAAGGAGAGATAATCACCTCTCATAACATGTCCTGTCCAGTCAGAGTAGATACAGCAGATGGATAGGAGCTGACTAGTACTGTTTCCATTTTATGACGCTCTCTGTCTAAATAGTACGGTAGCCATATTAGGACAGCCTCTGTCTGTCCAGTACAGTGTCCATATTAGGACAGCCTCTGTCTGTCCAGTACAGTGTCCATATTAGGACAGCCTCTGTCTGTCCAGTACAGTGTCCATATTAGGACAGCCTCTGTCTGTCCAGTACAGTGTCCATATTAGGAAAGTGTCTGTCTCACCAGGACTTGTTTCAGTCTCAGCATGATTTGTTTCAATCTCAGCAGGACTTGTTTCAATCTCAGCAGGAATAATTTCAGTCTCAGCAGGACTTGTTTAAGTTTCAGCAGGACTTATTTAAATCTCAGCAGGACTTGATTAAGTATCAACAGGACTTGTTTCAGTCTCAACATGACTTGTTTCAGTCTCAACAGGACTTGTTTCAGTCTCAACAGGACGTGTTTCAGTCTCAACAGGACTTGTTTCAGTCTCAACAGGACTTGTTTCAGTCTCAACAGGACTTGTTTCAGTCTCAGCAGGACTTGTTTCAGTCTCAACAGGACTTGTTTCAGTCTCAACAAGACGTGTTTCAGTCTCAACAGGACTTGTTTCAGTCTCAACAGGACTTGTTTCAGTCTCAACAGGACTTGTTTCAGTCTCAGCAGGACTTGTTTCAGTCTCAACAGGACTTGTTTCAGTCTCAGCAGGACTTGTTTCAGTCTCAGCAGGACATGTTTCTTTCTCAGCAGGACTTGTTTCAGTCTCAACAGGACTTGTTTCAGTCTCAACAGGACTTGTTTCAGTCTCAACAGGACTTGTTTCAGTCTCAACAGGACTTGTCTGAAAGCCCATCCAGACACCCGAGTAGGGTTTACACCCAGCCATAATGGATAGTATACATCTTTATAGGCTGGGCATTTTCATGGATAAATCGCGATAGCATAGATTATTTAATGTTCATGTGTACATACCAGGTCTCAGCACCAGATGTCACCTCAGCATTATGTTCCTGGTTCACACAGCCATCTAATCATGTTACGTCATGTTCTGTTATTGCTGTTATTTTGTCTGATTAAAACAAAAGAAAAGCTTAAAACACGCACTGCCAAGTTTATCTCGTTGTTGGAGGCTTAAAATCAACAGTCTTGAAAACCAAAACTTTGACCACAATACATTTAAGGTAAAAATATGTGTGCGTTAGTCTGTTTAATATATTCCTAACCCTTAATTATTTAATATACACTACAGGATCTTTATAAGGTATTCCTAAAAGACATCCCACATTCTCATCATAAAGTATTCCTACAAGGTTGTCTGGTGGTTGGGGTCACAGGCTCCTCATAAGGTTTACCTTTAAGGTTGTCTGGTGGTTGGGGTCACAGGCTCCTCATAAGGTTTACCTGTAAGGTTGTCTGGTGGTTGGGGTCACAGGCTCCTCATAAGGTTTACCTGTAAGGTTATCTGGTGGTTGGGGTCACAGGCTCCTCATAAGGTTTACCTGTAAGGTTGTCTGGTGGTTGACGTCACAGGCTCCTCATAAGGTTTACCTGTAAGGTTGTCTGGTGGTTGGCATCACAGGCTCCTCATAAGGTTTACATGTAAGGTTGTCTGGTGGTTGACGTCACAGGCTCCTCATAAGGTTTACATGTAAGTTTGTCTGGTGGTTGACGTCACAGGCTCCTCATAAGGTTTACCTGTAAGGTTGTCTGGTGGTTGGGGTCACAGGCTCCTCATAAGGTTTACCTTTAAGGTTGTCTGGTGGTTGGGGTCACAGGCTCCTCATAAGGTTTACCTTTAAGGTTGTCTGGTGGTTGACTTCACAGGCTCCTCATAAGGTTTACATGTAAGGTTGTCTGGTGGTTGGGGTCACAGGCTCCTCATAAGGTTTACCTGTAAGGTTGTCTGGTGGTTGGGGTCACAGGCTCCTCATAAGGTTTACCTGTAAGGTTGTCTGGTGGTTGGGGTCACAGGCTCCTCATAAGGTTTACCTTTAAGGTTGTCTGGTGGTTGGGGTCACAGGCTCCTCATAAGGTTTACCTGTAAGGTTGTCTGGTGGTTGGGGTCACAGGCTCTTCATAAGGTTTACCTGTAAGGTTGTCTGGTGGTTGGGGTCACAGGCTCCTCATAAGGTTTACCTTTAAGGTTGTCTGGTGGTTGGGGTCACAGGCTCCTCATAAGGTTTACCTTTAAGGTTGTCTGGTGGTTGGGGTCACAGGCTCTTCATAAGGTTTACCTTTAAGGTTATCTGGTGGTTGGGGTCACAGGCTCCTCATAAGGTTTACCTTTAAGGTTGTCTGGTGGTTGACTTCACAGGCTCCTCATAAGGTTTACCTGTAAGGTTGTCTGGTGGTTGGGGTCACAGGCTCCTCATAAGGTTTACCTGTAAGGTTGTCTGGTGGTTGGGGTCACAGGCTCTTCATAAGGTTTACCTGTAAGGTTGTCTGGTGGTTGGGGTCACAGGCTCTTCATAAGGTTTACCTGTAAGGTTGTCTGGTGGTTGGGGTCACAGGCTCTTCATAAGGTTTACCTGTAAGGTTGTCTGGTGGTTGGGGTCACAGGCTCTTCATAAGGTTTACCTGTAAGGTTGTCTGGTGGTTGGGGTCACAGGCTCTTCATAAGGTTTACCTTTAAGGTTATCTGGTGGTTGGGGTCACAGGCTCCTCATAAGGTTTACCTTTAAGGTTGTCTGGTGGTTGACTTCACAGGCTCCTCATAAGGTTTACCTGTAAGGTTGTCTGGTGGTTGGGGTCACAGGCTCTTCATAAGGTTTACCTGTAAGGTTGTCTGGTGGTTGGGGTCACAGGCTCTTCATAAGGTTTACCTTTAAGGTTGTCTGGTGGTTGGGGTCACAGGCTCTTCATAAGGTTTACCTGTAAGGTTGTCTGGTGGTTGGGGTCACAGGCTCTTCATAAGGTTTACCTGTAAGGTTGTCTGGTGGTTGGGGTCACAGGCTCTTCATAAGGTTTACCTGTAAGGTTGTCTGGTGGTTGGGGTCACAGGCTCTTCATAAGGTTTACCTGTAAGGTTGTCTGGTGGTTGGGGTCACAGGCTCTTCATAAGGTTTACCTGTAAGGTTGTCTGGTGGTTGGGGTCACAGGCTCTTCATAAGGTTTACCTGTAAGGTTGTCTGGTGGTTGGGGTCACAGGCTCTTCATAAGGTTTACCTTTAAGGTTGTCTGGTGGTTGGGGTCACAGGCTCTTCATAAGGTTTACCTGTAAGGTTGTCTGGTGGTTGGGGTCACAGGCTCTTCATAAGGTTTACCTGTAAGGTTGTCTGGTGGTTGGGGTCACAGGCTCTTCATAAGGTTTACCTGTAAGGTTGTCTGGTGGTTGGGGTCACAGGCTCTTCATAAGGTTTACCTGTAAGGTTGTCTGGTGGTTGGGGTCACAGGCTCTTCATAAGGTTTACCTGTAAGGTTGTCTGGTGGTTGGGGTCACAGGCTCTTCATAAGGTTTACCTGTAAGGTTGTCTGGTGGTTGGGGTCACAGGCTCCTCATAAGGTTTACCTTTAAGGTTGTCTGGTGGTTGGGGTCACAGGCTCTTCATAAGGTTTACCTGTAAGGTTGTCTGGTGGTTGGGGTCACAGGCTCCTCATAAGGTTTACCTGTAAGGTTGTCTGGTGGTTGGGGTCACAGGCTCTTCATAAGGTTTACCTTTAAGGTTGTCTGGTGGTTGGGGTCACAGGCTCTTCATAAGGTTTACCTGTAAGGTTGTCTGGTGGTTGGGGTCACAGGCTCTTCATAAGGTTTACCTGTAAGGTTGTCTGGTGGTTGGGGTCACAGGCTCCTCATAAGGTTTACCTTTAAGGTTGTCTGGTGGTTGGGGTCACAGATCAGCCTCCTTTATTGGTATTCTTACTCACCAGAATCTAGACGCTCCTTTTTGGCAACACGGACAGTAAAGTCTGAGTTGTCCTGAGTCATAAACTTCTTATGATAATCTCTTCTGTGCCTTGTCGTGTATGTCTGTCTCTGGAGACAAACCATTATCCCTCCCTCAGTACCATAAACCAAAAGTGGCCTAACACTCGTCAACAGATGACAACTTATCTCTCCAGGAGAATCGGGTATAAAGGTATTCTATTCCACTTTTTAATTCACATATAAGCGGTGGTATTTAGTCATCCTGCATTCCTCAATATAAATAAACCAATACTCTTCCAACCTTGTGTTACCCCTTCCTTGTCCACCATGGCTGGTACTGGCAGCTAACCCTCACTACTACGAACACCTTATCTTCCATTAGCCTACAGGCTAAAACAATTATTCACCTGATACTGTGGATGACTTTAGCCCAAATGCTAACACTGCTAACACAATTGTTCACCATTAGCAGCTGTGGATGGCATTAGCCTACATGCTAACAATATTGTCGTGGATGACAGATGTGGGCTGTGGATGGTTAGGCTGTTTAAGTCATACCCCTCAATCATTGGTTGAATGCAAATGGTGACAGCCTCTCAGTGTTGGGATAGGAGATACAATGGGTTTCATAAGTATTCACCCCTTTGGATTTTTCACATTTGTTGTGTGATAAAACGGGATTAAAATGTATTTAACTGTGAATTTTCATCAACACAAAATACTTAGCAAAGTCAAAGTGAAAAGACAGTTCTACAAATGTTAACAAATGATAAAAAATGAAATAACCAAAATATGGTTGCAAAAGTTTGAACTCACTGTGAAAAATAGCTGTTGATATGATTTTTTAATGAATACCACTTCCTCTGTCCTCCATACAAAGAACGTCCCTGAGTCAAGTAGTGAAATTCAAGCTAAAATGAGAAGTGAATGAGACAATAATAAAAATATAACATTTTAAATATATGCACATTTACAACTGTGTCATTTACAACCGTGTCGTTTATAACTGGGTCCATTTACAACTGTGTCATTTGAATGACCATAGGGGGAGCAGCTGGGGGGGGGGGGGGGGGGGGGGAAGTGGATGAAACAATGATAAATGTCCATCCATTGGGGGTAGGGGAGGGCTGGAAGCTATTGGCCTGTAACAATGATAAATGTCCATCCATTGGGGGTAGGGGAGGGCTGGAAGCTATTGGCCTGTAACAATGATAAATGTCCATCCATTGGGGGTAGGGGAGGGCTGGAAGCTATTGGCCTGTAACAATGATAAATGTCCATCCATTGGGGGTAGGGGAGGGCTGGAAGCTATTGGCCTGTCTGACAGTTTTTGCCATCATACTGCCCAAGTCTGAGTGATGGAAGCTGTAGCTTGGGTGCCTGAGGTCCTTGATGAACTTTTTGGCGTTCCTGCGACACCTGGTGTTGTAAGTGTCCTGGAGGTTAGGCAGTTTACACCCAATGGTGCGTTCTGCTGAGCATACAACCCTCTGTAGCGCCTCGCGGTCAGCGGCGGTGGAGTTGTTCACCGCCTGACCTGTTCACCAGACGTGCTACCTGTCCCAGACCTGCTGTTTTCAACTCTCTAGAGACAGCAGGAGCGGTAGAGATACTCTTAATGCTCGGCTATGAAAAGCCAACTGACATTTACTCCTGAGGTGCTGACTTGCTGCACCCTCGACAACTACTGTGATTATTATTATTTGACCATGCTGGTCATTTATGAACATTTGAACATCTTGGCCATGTTCTGTTATAATCTCCACCCGGCACAGCCAGAAGAGGACTGGCCACCCCTCATAGCCTGGTTCCTCTCTAGGTTTCTTCCTAGGTTTTGGCCTTTCTAGGGAGTTTTTCCTAGCCACCGTGCTTCTACACCTGCATTGCTTGCTGTTTGGGGTTTTAGGCTGGGTTTCTGTACAGCACTTTGAGATATCAGCTGATGTGCGAAGGGCTATATAAATACATTAGATTTGATTTGATTTGGAGTTGCCGTTCCAGGCCGCAATGCAGCCTGACGGTATGCTCATTTCAGCTCATAGGAGATATGTACACAGAGGACCTTGATGTTTTTGACCCTCTCCACAGTGGCCCCATTGATGAGGAATGGGGGTGTGCCCAACCTGGTTCCTCCTGAAGTCCACAATCAGCTCCATTGTTTTTCTGACATTGAGGGAGAGGTTGTTTAGCTGGCACCACGCCGTCAGAGTGTATACTTCTTCTCTATAGGCCGTCTCGTCGTTGTTGGTAATTAGGCCTACTACCTTACTTGATGATGGAGTTGGAATTGTGCGAAGCCACAAAGTTGTGGGTATAAAGAGAATACAGGAGGGGACTGAGGATGCACCCTTGTGGGCTCCCATGTTGAGGATCAGTTTAGAGGAGGTCATGTTGTTTTACCTTCACAACCTGGGTCCAGGACTTAGTTGCATAGGGTCGTGAGCTATGTGATGAGCTTGGTAGGGCGCTATGGTACTGTAGCCCAAGCTGTAGTCGATGAACAACATCCTCATATATGCATTCCTTTTGTCCAGGTGGGTGAGGGCTGTGTGCAGTTCAATGGCGATTGCGTCGTCCTTGGATCTGTCAAGGCGTTAGGCGAAATGGAGAGGGTTGAGTGTGTCAGGGAAGGAGGATGTGGTTTTTGAGTAGCCTCTCGAAGAGCTTCATGACGACGGAAGTGAGTGCTAAGGGTCGGCAGTCAGTCAGTTACTTTCCCTTTCTTTTGGGGCATGGGGATGAGAGTGGACATCTGGAAGCAGGGGGATGAGAGTGGACATCTGGAAGCAGGTTGGGATAACAACCTGATCAAGAGAGAGATAGAAATTGTCCAAAAACAGCAAGCTGGTCTGCAAATGCTCTGAGGGTGCGGCTAGGGATACCGTCTGGGCCGGCAGCCTTGTGGTTTTTGATTTGTGTAAGTTTTCCCTATGCCACAGCAGAGAACAGAATACCTGGGATCATGTATACAGCACCGTCAAAGGAGCATACTGCGCTGCCCTCCTCGCTCCCCTCCGCACTCCCCTTCGCGCTCCCCTCCGCGCTCCCCAGAGACTGAATAATGGTGAATGTTGGTATTTTCATCTTTAAATATGTCTCAATCAGTGGAGTCTCTTTAACTTTGTCCCAATCAGTGGAGTCTCTTTAAATATGTCTCAATCAGTGGAGTCTCTTTAACTTTGTCCCAATCAGTGGAGTCTCTTTAAATATGTCCCAATCAGTGGAGTCTCTTTAAATATGTCCCAATCAGTGGAGTCTCTTTAAATATGTCCCAATCAGTGGAGTCTCTTTAAATATGTCCCAGTCAGTGGAGTCTCTTTAAATATGTCCCAATCAGTGGAGTCTCTTTAAATATGTCCCAATCAGTGGAGTCTCTTTATTAAATATGTCCCAATCAGTGGAGTCTCTTTAAATATGTCCCAATCAGTGGAGTCTCTTTAAATATGTCCCAATCAGTGGAGTCTCTTTAAATATGTCCCAATCAGTGGAGTCTCATTAAATATGTCCCAATCAGTGGAGTCTCTTTAAATATGTCCCAATCAGTGGAGTCTCATTAAATATGTCCCAATCAGTGGAGTCTCTTTAAATATGTCCCAATCAGTGGAGTCTCATTAAATATGTCCCAATCAGTGGAGTCTCATTAAATATGTCCCAATCAGTGGAGTCTCTTTAAATATGTCCCAGTCAGCAGAGTTCAGGCAGCCTTTTAACTCCTCTATGTCCTCAATAGTCAATTTCCTCACTGTTTTCTTGACAGGCTTGGCGGTTTTCAGTCTCTGTCTGTATGTGGGGATAAGTTGGCTCATCGCATGGCCAGAGTTCCCCAGTGGCGCACATCCCAACCAGTACTTTTGTGAAATTCAACAATGAGAAACCCTGGTTCACTGCTAAACTCAGAACCCTATGCTCAGCCTGAGAGGAATCACATATTAGCAACAACAAAGTGGACTATAGAACTGCTAAACAGCTGCTCAACAAGGGGATAAAAGTTACCAAAAGTCGTAACAAGGAGCGGTTAGAACCACAGTTCGCCAACAACGCCTCATCGTCTGTCTGGAAGAGTCTCCGGCAGACCACAAACTACAAGCAAAGGACCCCCCAGGCATCAGACAAAACCAGCTAATTGAGTTCTACTGTCGTTTTGAATCATAGTAGGCCCTCAGCTATCAAGAGTCTCCTCATCCATCTAACTAATCAGCTATCAAGAGTCTCCTCATCCATCTAACTCCTCAGCTATCAAGAGTCTCCTCATCCATCTAACTAATCAGCTATCAAGAGTCTCCTTATCCATTTAACTAATCAGCTATCAAGAGTCTCCTCATCCATCTAACTTCTTAGCTATCAAGAGTCTCCTTGTCCATCTAACTAATCAGCTATCAAGAGTCTCCTCATCATTCTAACTCCTCAGCCATCAATAATTTCCTCATCCATCTAACTCCTCAGCTATCAAGAGTCTCCTCATCCATCTAACTAATCAGCTATCAAGAGTCTCCTCATCCATCTAACTCCTCAGCTATTAAGAGTCTCCTCATCCATCTAACTCCTCAGCTATTAAGAGTCTCCTCATCCATCTAACTAATCAGCTATCAAGAGTCTCCTTATCCATCTAACTAATCAGCTATCAAGAGTCTCCTCACCCATCTAACTCAACAGCCATCAAGAGTCTCCTCATCCATCTAACTCCTCAGCGATCAAGAGTCTCCTCACCCATCTAACTCAACAGCTATCAATAATTTCCTCAACCATCTAACCCCTCAGCAAACAAGAGTTTCCTCAGTCATCTAACTGCTAAGCCATCACGTCTCTTCAGCCATGTAACCCATTAGAAATCAAGATTTTCCTAGGCCATCAAATCCCTCAAACATCAAGAGTCTCCTCAGACATCTAACCCCTCAGCCATCAAGTGTCTGCTCAGCCATCTAACCACTCAGCCATCAATTGTCTCCCCAGTCATCTAACCCCTCAGCCATCAAGAGTATCCTCAGCCATGTAATCCCTCAACCATAAAGAGTCTCCTCAGCCATCTAACTCCTTAGCTATCAACAGTCTCCTCATCCATCTAACCCTTCAGCCATCAATAGTCTGCTCAGCCATCTAACCCCTCAGCCATCAAGAGTTTCCTCAGCCATCCAACCCCTCAGCCATCAAGAGCCTCCTCATCCATCCAACCCCTCAGCCATCAAGAGCCTCCTCATCCATATAACCCCTCAGCCATCAAGAGCCTCCTCATCCATCTAACGCCTTAGCCATCAAGATTATCCTCATCATTCTAACCCCTCAGCCATCAAGAGCCTCCTTAGCAATCTAACCCCTCAGCTATCAAGAGTTTCCTCAGCCATCTAACGCCTCAGCCATCAAGAGTTTCCTCATCCATCTAACCCCTCAGCCATCAAGAGCCTCCTCATCCATCTAACCCCTTAGCCATCAAGAGTCTCCTCATCCTTCTAACCCCTCAGCCATCAAGAGCCTCCTTAGCCATCTAACCCCTCAGCCATCAAGAGTTTCCTCAGCCATCTAACCCCTCAGCCATCAAGAGTTTCCTCAGCCATCTAACCCCTCAGCCATCAAGAGCCTCCTCATCCATCTAACCCCTCAGCCATCAAGAGTCTCCTCATCATTCTAACCCCCAGCCATCAAGAGCCTCCTTAGTCATCTAACCCCTCAGCCATCAAGAGTTTCCTCAGCCATCTAACCCCTCAGCCATCAAGAGGTTCAACAGCCATCTAACCCCTCAGCCATCAACAGTTTCCTCAGACATCTAACCTCTCAGCCATCAAGAGCCTCCTCATCCATCTAACCCCTCATCCATCAAGAGTGTCCTCATCATTCTAACCCCTCAGCCATCAAGAGCCTCCTTAGCCATCTAACCACTCAGCCATCAAGAGTTTCCTCATCCATCTAACCCCTCAGCCATCAAGAGTCTCCTCGTCCATCTAACCCCTCAGCCATCAAGAGCCTCCTTAGCCATCTAACCACTCAGCCATCAAGAGTTTCCTCATCCATCTAACCCCTCAGCCATCAAGAGTCTCCTCATCCATCCAACCCCTCAGCCATCAAGAGCCTCCTCATCCATAAAACCCCTCAGCCATCAAGAGCCTCCTTAGCCATCTAACCCCTCAGCTATCAAGAGTTTCCTCAGCCATCTAACACCTCAGCCATCAAGAGTTTCCTCATCCATCTAACCCCTCAGCCATCAAGAGTCTCCTCAGCCATCTAACCCCTCAGCCATCAAGAGTTTCCTCAGCCATCTAACCCCTCAGCCATCAAGAGTTTCCTCAGACATCTAACCCCTCAGCCATCAATAGTCTAATCAGCCATCTAACCCCTCAGCCTTTAAGAGTCTCCTTAGCCATCAGGAGTCTCCACTGACAACTGACCCAGACATCACCCGCCCCCCTGCGCTTCTGTCTCGCTCTTCACATTCAACGAGAGACAGACAGCAATATAGTTGTGCAAAGGCTGGTGTGGGCAGCCAGGGCCATGGAGGGAGCATCTAACTCCCCGGCAGAGCCGGGAAATGTTTGTGACCTTGGACTGTCGGCATGCAGCAGTGAAAACTCAATTGAATCTACCGGGGACTTGCATGCTATTAAGTGTATAATCTGCAACATGTTTGTTGTTGTCACGGGGATGGATACCTTCATTCGGGAAAAATGTATTGAACTTGTTGCAGCTAAATACAGTATTATTACTCTTCATGAAGAAATACAAAATTTGACCAAGCGCCTTGAACTGAATAAGGATTCTATGAGACTATAGGCATCTTTAAATGCTTCCTATCAAAACATCCAAGAGGATCATAATGGGGCCTTCCTGGACTATGATCAATTTCCCCCACTGCACCCCTCTACTAGATTGAACCAGAAAATTGCTGCTCATTGTTGGAATCCCGGTGAATGTGTCGGAACCAGAAAGAAGGAGAAGAAGAATGGTTCTTGGTGCGCCTGCCTTCTTCCCCCGTGTCTGGACTTAAGACTTTCAAATCGCTTTGAGACCCTGTACCAGCTGTCTTCTGCCGGGGGCTTGGGTGTTCCTTCCATGGCTGTGGATTCCCCTCCAGCTACCTCTCCATGTCCTAGTCAATCAACTGTCTAGGCACAGCTTGGACCACCATGGCTCCCCTCCGCTGGGCTGTGCTGTCTGGATCAGAACTCTGTCCCTTTGGCTGTTTTGGCCTGCACGCAGCTGGCGTCTCAGCAGCCCTCTTCTCAGGTGAGTTCTGTGGCTCTGTCCTCGCAATCTGCTTCGAGACACGGCAGAGGACAGATCATTGCGGCGATTGTGAGGCATATATCTGTACCTGTGGCAAAAACGTTGTGTTTTTCCCAGGGCAAAAGTTCAGGATATTACCAGGTTGAATCCCGAGGCTGTGAGTCAGTCACCAGGGGGCTGATAGTGTCATGGTTCATGTGGGGTCAAAGTTCAGGATATCACCAGGTTGCTTCCCGAGGCTGTGAGTCAGTCACCGGGGGGCTGATACTGTCATGGTTCATGTGGGGTCAAAGTTCAGGATATCACCAGGTTGATTCCTGAGGCTGTGAGTCAGTCACCTGGGGGCTGATACTGTCATGGTTCATGTGGGGTCAAAGTTCAGGATATCACCAGGTTGATTCCTGAGGCTGTGAGTCAGTCACCGGGGGGCTGATACTGTCATGGTTCATGTGGGGTCAAATCACATTATGAAGTGCAGCTCAGAACAGCAGAAGATGGATTTTAAAGAACCGGTTGGGTCTCTACTTGACACCAACAAACGCCCCATAATGTCTGGCCCTCTGCTCTCCCTAAATCATGGCATTGAACGTTTCAGCAGACTTTTATCCCTCCATAACTGGTTACGAGACTATTGCAGCTCTGTGGGTGTAACATTTATTGACAATTTTGATACCTTCTGGAAAGAAAGCTCGTATTATAAGGAGGATGGAATCCACCCAAATCATTTGGGTTCCTGGATCCTTTCACAGCATTATATGTCTGTGTTGAGACAATGACTTATCAATGACAGCTCATTTAATCCCTTTGTGTCACTGAGTTGTCATAATGCTTCAGCAAATGTACAGTCGTGGCCAAAAGTTTTGAGAATGACACTAATATTAATTTTCACAAAGTCTGCTGCCTCAGTTTGTATGATGGCAATTTGCAAATACTCCAGAATGTTATAAAGAGTGATCAGATGAATTGCAATTAATTGCAAAGTCCCTCTTTGCCATGCAAATGAACTGAATCCCCAAAAATATTTCCACTACACTTCAGCCCTGCCACAAAAGGACCAGCTGGCATCATGTCAGTGATTCTCTCGTTAACACACGTGTGAGTGTTGATGAAGACAAGGCTGGAGATCACTCTGTCATGCTGATTGAGTTCGAATAAAAGCTTCAAAAGGAGGGTGGTGCTTGGAATCATTGTTCTTCCTCTGTCAGCCATGGTTACACTGCTCGGAGGCGCTCCGCACTGCTAAAGCTAACTCTCTCTCCTCTGCTCTCATCCTTCTAGACCTATCGGCTGCCTTTGATACTGTGAACCATCAGATCCTCCTCTCCACCCTCTCCGAGTTGGGCATCTCCGGCGCGGCCCACGCTTGGATTGCGTCCTACCTGACAGGTCGCTCCTACCAGGTGGCGTGGCGAGAATCTGTCTCCTCACCACGTGCTCTCACCACTGGTGTCCCCCAGGGCTCTGTTCTAGGCCCTCTCCTATTCTCGCTATACACCAAGTCACTTGGCTCTGTCATAACCTCACATGGTCTCTCCTATCATTGCTATGCAGACGACACACAATTAATCTTCTCCTTTCCCCCTTCTGATAACCAGGTGGCGAATCGCATCTCTGCATGTCTGGCAGACATATCAGTGTGGATGACGGATCACCACCTCAAGCTGAACCTCGGCAAGACGGAGCTGCTCTTCCTCCCGGGGAAGGACTGCCCGTTCCATGATCTCGCCATCACGGTTGACAACTCCATTGTGTCCTCCTCCCAGAGCGCTAAGAACCTTGGCGTGATCCTGGACAACACCCTGTCGTTCTCAACCAACATCAAGGCGGTGACCCGTTCCTGTAGGTTCATGCTCTACAACATTCGCAGAGTACGACCCTGCCTCACACAGGAAGCGGCGCAGGTCCTAATCCAGGCACTTGTCATCTCCCGTCTGGATTACTGCAACTCGCTGTTGGCTGGGCTCCCTGCCTGTGCCATTAAACCCCTACAACTCATCCAGAACGCCGCAGCCCGTCTGGTGTTCAACCTTCCCAAGTTCTCTCACGTCACCCCGCTCCTCCGCTCTCTCCACTGGCTTCCAGTTGAAGCTCGCATCCGCTACAAGACCATGGTGCTTGCTTACGGAGCTGTGAGGGGAACGGCACCTCCGTACCTTCAGGCTCTGATCAGGCCCTACACCCAAACAAGGGCACTGCGTTCATCCACCTCTGGCCTGCTCGCCTCCCTACCTCTGAGGAAGTACAGTTCCCGCTCAGCCCAGTCAAAACTGTTCGCTGCTCTGGCACCCCAATGGTGGAACAAACTCCCTCACGACGCCAGGACAGCGGAGTCAATCACCACCTTCCGGAGACACCTGAAACCCCACCTCTTTAAGGAATACCTAGGATAGGATAAAGTAATCCTTCTAACCCCCCCCCCCCCCCCCCCCCCCTTAAAAGATTTAGATGCACTATTGTAAAGTGGCTGTTCCACTGGATATCATAAGGTGAATGCACCAATTTGTAAGTCGCTCTGGATAAGACCGTCTGCTAAATGACTTAAATGTAAATGTAAATGTAAATGTTACCTGCAAGGAAACACGCGCCGTCATCATTGCTTTGCACAAAAAGGGCTTCACAGGCAAGGATATTACTGCCAGTAAGATTGCACCTAAATCAACCATTTATCGGATCATCAAGAATTTCAAGGAGAGCGGTTCAATTGTTGTGAAGAAGGCTTCAGGGCGCCCAAGAAAGTCCAGCAAGCGCCAGAACCTTCTCCTAAAGTTGATTCAGCTGCGGGATCGGGGCACCACCAGTACAGAGCTTCCTCAAGAATGGCAGCAGGCAGGTGTGAGTGCATCTGAACGCACAGTGAGACTTTTGAAGACTTTTGTAGGATGGTCTGGTGTCAAGAAGGGCAGCAAAGAAGCCACTTATCTCCAGGAAAAACATCAGGGACAGACTGATATTCTGCAAAAGGTACAGGGATTGGACTGCTGAGGACTGGGGTAAAGTCATTTTCTCTGATGAATCCCCTTTCCGATTGTTTGGGGCATCCGGAAAAAAGCTTGTCCGGAGAAGGCAAGGTGAGCGCTACCATCAGTCCTGTTTCATGCCAACAGTAAAGCATCCTGAGACCATTCATGTGTGGGGTTGCTTCTCAGCCAAGGGAGTGGGCTCACTCACAATTTTGCCTAAGAACACAGCCATGAATAAAGAATGGTAACAACACATCCTATGAGAGCAACTTCTCCCAACCATCCAAGAACAGTTTCGTGACGAACAATGCCTTTTCCAGCATGATGGAGCACCTTGCCATAAGGCAAAAGTGATAACTAAGTGGCTCGGGGAACAAAACATCGATATTTTGGGTCCATGGCCAGGAAACTCCCCAGACCTTAATCCCATTGAGAACTTGTGGTCAATCCTCAAGAGGCGGGTGGACAAACAAAAACCCACATATTCTGACATACTCCAAGCATTGATTATGCAAGAATGGGCTACTATCAGTCAGGATGTGGCCCAGAAGTTAATTAACAGCATGTCAGGGCGGATTGCAGAGGTCTTGAAAAAGAAGGGTCAACACTGCAAATATTGACTCTTTGTATCAACTTCATGTAATTGTCAATAAAAGCATTTGACACTTATGAAATGTTTGTAATTATACTTCAGTATTCCATAGTAACATCTGACAAAAATATACACTGCTCAAAAAAATAAAGGGAACACTTAAACAACACAATGTAACTCCAAGTCAATCACACTTCTGTGAAATCAAACTGTACACTTAGGAAGCAACACTGATTGACAATAAATTTCACATCCTGTTGTGCAAATGGAATAGACAAAAGGTGGAAATTATAGGCAATTAGCAAGACACCCCCAATAAAGGAGTGGTTCTGCAGGTGGTGACCACAGACCACTTCTCAGTTCCTATGCTTCCTGGCTGATGTTTTGGTCACTTTTGAATGCTGGCGGTGCTTTCACTCTAGTGGTAGCATGAGACGGAGTCTACAACACACACAAGTGGCTCAGGTAGTGCAGCTCATCCAGGATGGCACATCAATGCGAGCTGTGGCAAGAAGGTTTGCTGTGTCTGTCAGCGTAGTGTCCAGAGCATGGAGGCGCTACCAGGAGACAGGCCAGTACATCAGGAGACATGGAGGAGGCCGTAGGAGGGCAACAACCCAGCAGCAGGACCACTACCTCGGCCTTTGTGCAAGGAGGAGCACTGCCAGAGCCCTGCAAAATGACCTCCAGCAGGCCACAAATGTGCATGTGTCTGCTCAAACGGTCAGAAACATACTCCATGAGGGTGGTATGAGGGCCCGACGTCCACGGGTGTGCTTACAGCCCAACACCGTGCAGGACGTTTGGCATTTGCCAGAGAACACCAAGATTGGCAAATTCGCCACTGGCGCCCTGTGCTCTTCACAGATGAAAGCAGGTTCACACTGAGCACATGTGACAGAGTCTGGAGACGCCGTGGAGAACGTTCTGCTGCCTGCAACATCCTCCAGCATGACCGGTTTGGCGGTGGGTCAGTCATGGTGTGGGGTGGCATTTCTTTGGGGGGCCGCACAGCCCTCCATGTGCTCGCCAGAGGTAGCCTGACTGCCATTAGGTACCGAGATGAGATCCTCAGACCCCTTGTGAGACCATATGCTGGTGATGTTGGCCCTGGGTTCCTCCTAATGCAAGACAATGCCAGACCTCATGTGGCTGGAGTGTGTCAGCAGTTCCTGCAAGAGGAAGGCATTGATGCTATGGACTGGCCCGCCCGTTCCCCAGACCTGAATCCAATTGAGCACATCTGGGACATCATGTCTCGCTCCATCCACCAACGCCACGTTGCACCACAGACTGTCCAGGAGTTGGCGGATGCTTTAGTCCAGGTCTGGGAGGAGATCCCTCAGGAGACCATCCGCCACCTCATCAGGAGCATGCCCAGGCATTGTAGGGATGTCATACAGGCACGTGGAGGCCACACACACTACTGAGCCTCATCTTTACTTGTTTTAAGGACATTACATCAAAGTTGGATCAGCCTGTAGTGTGGTTTTCCACTTTAATTTTGAGTGTGACTCCAAATCCAGACCTCCATGGGTTGATAAATTTGATTTCCATTGATAATTTTTGTGTGATTTTGTTGTCAGCACATTCAACTGTGTAAGGAAAAAAGTATTTAATAAGAATATTTCATTCATTCAGATCTAGGATGTGTTATTTTAGTGTTCCCTTTATTTTTTTGAGCAGTGTATAAAGACACTGAATTAGCAAACTTTGTGAAAATGTATATTTGTGTCATTCTCAAAACTTTTGGCCACGACTGTACATTATCCTAGTGGTGTTGGAAGACACAATGTAAGTAACCTAATGTTTGTCCCCCTTACGGCCAAGAGAGCAAGCAAGAGAGAGCACTTGTATAGCCTACGAAAGCAGCAGAAATGTGAAGAAAAGTAGTTAGATTTGGGTATGTCATTTTAGGCTTAAATTGAAAAAAGAGGCTGATCCTTATTAACAGCACTAACAAACATGCAGGTCCTACAAGCCCTAGTTTTTGTCGGACCTGGACTACTGTTCAGTCGTGTGGTCAGGTGCAACAGGGCAAGATGGCTGTCCCTTGTATGTACACAGAGAGCTAACATTAATGATATGAATGTCAATCTCTCCTGGCTCAAAGTGGAGCAGAGATTGACCTCATCACCACTGTTATTTCTGAGAGGTATTGACTCCCCCGAGCTGTCTGTTTGAACTACTGGCACAAAGCTCGGAAACGCACCCATACAAGACATGGGGTCTCTTCACAGTCCCCAAGTCCAGAACACACTACGTGAGGTGCACAGTACTACATAGAGTCATGACTACATGGAACTCTATTCCACATCAAGTAACTCATGGCAGCAGTAACATTTGATTCATCATGGCAGCATCTCGCCTTCAGCTTATAAAGATATATCCCCCATACTGGGTTGAACAGCTTTACGCTGCACATCATATGCACAGTTTATATTCATCATGGCAGCATCCCTTCCTCAGTTTATATAGTTATGTCCCCCACACAGCTTTACACTGTACAGCAGTGGAGTCTTCTCAGAAGAGGAAGGGGAGGGCCATCCTTCTCTGTGAATTTCATACAAATAAAAATACTGAAGCATTTAAAAAACGTTATCATTTTTAGATAAAACTATACTAAATATAATCACGTCACCAAATAATTGATTAAAACCCACTGTTTTGCAATGAAGGTCTACAGTAGCATCAACAGGGTATCGCCATGGTGTAGCCGGAGGACAGCTAGCTTCCGTCCTCCTCTGTGTACATGACTTCAATACAAAACCTAGGGGGCTCATGGTTCTCACCCTCTTCCATAGACTTACACAGTAATTATGACAACTTCCGGAGGACATCCTCCAGCCTATCAGAGCGCTTGCAGCATGTAGTGACATGTTGTCCACCCAATCAAAGGATCAGACAATGAGTCTATTACTTAAAGCATACGTTACAGCCAGTTAGCACTGCGGTGCATAAAAAGCGGTGAGTAGTTGACTCAAAGAGAGAGAAAGAACAACGACAGTATAGTTTTATTTCCTATGACCGACAAACACTTCTGGACATCAGATTTTACTTTACTCAACACAAATTCAACTTTTTCTGGACGTCTCGAAGCAGTTCCATTCATCACGAGAGCCCTTTTTCCAAAAAGACGCCACCTGTGGAGTTCTCTTTTCGATTAAGGAAAAGGGCAAACCACCCTCCACTTCCTAGTATATTACTTGCTAATGTACTAATAATAATAATAAACTATATCAGATATCGTACCAGAGAGATACGAGAGATACCTCAAGGTACATCATGATTCCTCACTATCAAATGCCGACCCCGTTATCTCCCGAGAGAATTCACAGCTGTTTGTTTCATGGCTGTGTACATCCTCCCACAAGCCAACACCGCAATGGCACTCAAGGAATTACACTGGACATTGAACAAATTGGAACAGCCTATCCTGAGGCCGCAGTCATTGTAGCCACGGAATTTAACAAAGGAATGTTAAGGAAAATTCTCCTGAAATTCCACCAACACATCTCTTGCTTCACTCGTGGGAAAGATACATTGGACCACAGATATTCTCCATTCCGAGACGGATACAGATCTCTCAACAGGACTGTTTTGATCGCGCGGACTGAGATATGTTCCGGCCGCCTAATAACATTGACGAAAACATTGACTCTGTTTCTGGGATGATCATGAAATGAATAGAGGATGTTGTTCCTACAGTGATGATTAGAACATACCCAAACCAAATACTGTACATAGATCCTCATCAACGGGGCCGCAGTGAATAGGGTCAAAATAGTCTTGCCACTCCAACACCGCGGCGAAGGCGGCGGCTGAAGAAACTTAGCATGGCCCCTAAGACCCTCACGAACTTCTGCAGGTGCCCCAATGAGAGAATTCTGTTGGGATGCATCACAACCTGGAATGGCAACTGCACCGCCCTCAACCTCATGACTCTCAGCTCAACGCATCCTGGCTGCCCTCCATTCGAGGTCAAATGAAGGCCAAGAAGATCATAAAGGACCACAGTCAACCGAGCCATACTGTTCACTCTGCTACCGTCTGACAGACAGAGACAGTACATATGCATCCGAGCCAAGACCGAGAGACTGTTGAACAGCTTCTATTACCATCAGACTGTTGAACAGCTTCTATCACCATCAGACTGTTGAACAGCTTCTATTACCATCAGACTGTTGAACAGCTTCTATCACCATCAGACTGTTGAACAGCTTCTATTACCATCAGACTGTTGAACAGCTTCTATTACCATCAGACTGTTGAACAGCTTTTATTGCCAGGCCATCAGCCTTTGCTATCAGACTCGAAATTGAGCTGAAGTGCATCCTGTTTCCATTGATCATCCTTGAGATGTTTCTACAAGTTGATTGGAGTCCATCTGTAGTATATTAAATTCATGGGACACGATTTGGAAAGGCACACACCTGTCTATATAAGGTCCCACAGTTGACAGTGCATATCAAAGCAAAAACCAAGCCACGAGGCCAAAGGAATTGTCCCTAGAGCTCAGAGACAGGATGGTGTTGAGGCATAGATCTGTGGAAGGGTACCAAAACAGCTTTGAAGGTCCACAAGAAAACAGTGGCCTCCATCATTCTTAACTGGAAGAAGTTTGGATCCACCAAGACTCTTCCTAGAGCTGGCCGCCCGGCCAAACTGAACAATCGGGGGAGAAGGGCCTTGGTCAGGGAGGTGTCCAAGAACCCGATGGTCATTCTGACAGAGCTCTAGAGTTCCTCTGTAGAGATGGGAGAACCTTCCAGAAGTAGATCCATCTCTGCAGCACTCCACCAATCAGGCCTTAATGGAAGAGTGGCCAGACAGAATCCACACCTAAGTAAAAGGTACATGGCAGCCAACTTGGAGTTTGCCAAAAGTCACCTAAAGGACAAGATTAGCAGGTCTAATGAGACCAAGTTAAAGTCTTTGGCCTGAATACAAAGTGTATCCGCTCTTCACCTGGCCAATACCATTCCTACGGTGAAACAGGGTGAAGCATGGTGGTGGCAGCATCATACTGTGGGGATGTTTTTCAGTAGCAGGGACTGGGAGACTAGTCAGGATCAAGGAAAATATGAATGAAGCAAAGTACAGAGAAATCCTTGATGAAAACCCACTCCAGAGCACTCAGGACCTCAGACTGGGGTGAGGGTTCACCTTCCAACATAGCAACGTCCCTAAGCACACAGCCAAGACAATGCATGAGTGGCTTTGGGACAAGTCTCTGAATGTCCTTGAGTGGCCCAGCCAGAGCCTGGATTTGAACCCGATCAAACATCTCCGTAGAAACCTTTTTTTAAATGTGCAAACATTTCTGGAAACTTGTTTTTGATTTGTCGTTATGGGGTAATGAGTGTAGATTGAGGAGATGTAACGGCTTTCGTTGGTGGAAGGAGAGGAGGACCAAAATGCAGCGTGGTACGTATCCATAATATCATTTAATCGAGAATGAATACAAAATACAAAAGAGCAAGCGAATAAATTAAAAACCGAAACAGTCCCGTATGGTGCAAACACTAACACAGGAAACAATCACCCACAAAACACAATAGAAAACAGGCTTCCTAAATATGGCTCCCAATCAGAGACAACGACTGACACCTGCCTCTGAATGAGAACCATACTAGGCCAAACACATAGAAATATAAATACAGAACAAAACATAGAAAAACAACACAGAATGCACACCCCAACTCACGCCCTGACCAAACTAAAAAAAAGGAACTAAGGTCAGAACGTGACAGGAGGGAAAAAAACTATTTAATGCATTTTAGAATAAGGCTGTAATGTAACAAATTCTGGAAAAAGTTAAGTGGTCTGAATACCCCTTCAGAAAGTATTCACTCCCTCGACTTATCCACATTTTGTTGTCTTATAGCCTGAATTTAAAATTTATTAATTGTTTAATTTAATTTAATAAATTTAATTTATTAAAATTGTGATTTTGTGTCACTGATCTTCACACAATACCCCATAATGTCAAATTGTGTTTAGAAATGTCTTTAGTCAAAAAGTATTCAACCCCTTTGTTATGGTATTGCTAAATAAGTTCATGAGTAGAAATGTGCTTAACAAATTATATAATATATGGCATGGACTCACTCTGTGCGCAATAATAGTGTTAAACATAATTTTTGAATGACTACCCCATATCTTTACGCCACACATACAATTATCTGTAAGGTCCCTCAATCGAGCAGTGAATTTCAAACAGAAATTCATCCACAAAGACCAGAGAGGTTTTCCAGTGCCTCGCAAAGAAAATGTAAAAACAGTTACATTGCTGTGATGGGAGAAAACTGAGGATGGATCAGCATTGGAGTTACTCCACAATACTAACCTATACCGAACTAAAATATAAACGCAACATGCAATAATTTCTATGATTTTACTGAGTTACAGTTCATATGAGGAAATCAATCAATTGAAATAAATGTATTAGGCCCTAATCTATTCATTTCACATAACTGAGCAGGGGAGCAGGCATGGGTGAGAAGGCATATGCCTACTCAATTAGGAGCAAGGCCTATTCACTGAGGAGCCAGGCCCAGCCAATCAGAATCAATTTCTCCCATCAAAAGGGCTTTGTAACCAGACAGAAATACTCCCTAGTATCATCAGCTGTCTGGGTGGCTGGTCTCAGATGATCCCGCAGGTGAAGAAGCCAGATGCGGAGGTCCTGGACTGGCATAGCTACACGTGTTTGGCGGTTGTGAGGCCGTTTGGAACTATTGCCAAATTCTCTAAATGACGTTGGAGGTGGCTTATGGTAGAGAAATGCATATTCAATTATCTGGCAACAGCTCTGCTGGAGATTCCTGCAGTTATCAGGCCAATTTCACGCTCCCTCAAAACATGAGACATAAGTGGTGTCACAACTTCCGCCGAAGTCGGTCCCTCTCCTTGTTCGGGCAGCGTTCGGCGGTCGACGTCACTGGCTTTCTAGCCATCGCCGATCCACTTTTCATTTTCCATTTGTTTTGTCTTTGTTTTCTACACACCTGGTTTCTATTTCCCAATTACATGTTCATTATTTAACCCTCTGTTTCCCCCATATTTGTGTGCGTGTTTGTTTTATTGTAAGAATGTATCTGACGGCTGGTATTATTGTTACCGGGTTTTGTTATTATGCCCGTTTATTTCGTGGTACCGGTATTTTTCCAGCACCATAGTATTATGTTTATACTGGTGTTTTTTCTTGTACCTTGTCCACGCATCTCAGCTCTCCTGCACCTGACTCCTTTCACCAGTTACCCACAGCCTTGACAAGTGGAATTGTGTTGTGTGACAAAACTGCACATTTTAGAGTGTATTTGTATTGTCCCCAGCACAAGGTGCACCTGTGTAATCTTCCTGCTGTTTATTCAGCTTCTTGATGTGCCACACCTGTCAGGTAGATGGATTATCTTGGCAACAGAAAAATGCTCACTTGCAGGGATGTAAACAAATTTGTGCACAACATTTGAGAGAATTACGTTTTTTTGTCCGTATGCAAAAATTCTGTGATCTTTTATTTCAGCTCATGAAACATGGGACCAACACTTTACATGTTGCATTTATATATTTTTTCAGTATAAATGAAAGAGTGAAAAGAAGGAAGCCTGTACAAAATAAAAATATTCCAAAACAGGCACCATGTTTGCCACAATGCACTAAAGTAATACTGCAAGAAATGTTGCAAGGGAATTACATTTTTGTCCTGAATGCAAAGTGTTTGAAGCAAAGCCATCACAACGCATCACTTTATACCACTGCATATTTTCAAGAACGGAGGTGGCTGCATCATGTTATGGGTATGCTTGTCATCGGCAAGGACTGGCGAGTTTTTTCAGGATAAAAATAAACATAATACAGCTAAGCACAGGCAAAATCCTAGAGGAAAACCTGGTTCAATCTGCTTTACACCAGACGCTGGGCGATTAATTCACCTTTCAGCATTACAAGAACCTAAAACACAAGGCCAAATCTACACTGAAGTTGCTAACCAAGAAGACAGTGAATGTTTCTGTGAGGGCAGATTTAAAAAAAAAGGTGTGCAAAGCACTTAGATACTTACTCAAGATAAATCACAGCTGTAATAATCACTGCCAAAGATGTTTCTATGCATTTACTCAGGGAAGTGCGTTCGTCTATAATCAAGGTAAATTAGTGTTTTATTTTTCATTAACCAAAAAAATATATAGAATTCTTCTTCCACTTTAATATGACTTTTTATTGTGTGTAGATCAATGACAAAAATACATCACAATTAAATTAATTTTAATCGTACTTTGTCACGCAACTTTGCCACTGTTTGAGATCTGTAATGTAATTTATTTTACGAGATAAAGATTAGCCAGGGAGACACAGACCAAGTGAGCAAACAGATAAATGTAACACAAATTACTCTCCAAGGAAATTAATACATTGAAAGATGATGTTTATTAAATCCCACTCTATTCAGTCAACCAGTAGATCGAATAGTCAGTGTGGCGTACCCTACTCAGCCTTGTTCTCCCATGGTTAAAGCGCTGATTGTGTTAATATGCGCACAAGGTTATAGTGAATATAACAGTGGTTGGGGGCACTGTTAGAGATATTTAAGTTATACTTTTTAATATCATGTGCACAAGTACAGCTCTAAACCCAACAATGCAGTAATCAATAACAGTGTAATACAAAAAATAACATAAGTTAGAACAAAAACAAACAAGAAATATAAATAACACGTGAAAGTAAGGCAGCTATTTAAGATAGTTATTAACTTTATAACCTTTAAAATGTAAAAAAATATATAATTATTATAATAATAATGTAATATATGTAACATAATGTTTTCTTGTGGCCCTGGTCAAAAGCAGTGGACTATTTAGGGAAACAGCCTCAGTCACCTTCTCTAAGAAGTACTATTTATCCTGACATTCTCAAGGGTCATTCCCAAGACATAATGTTCCCAAGGGCCCGGAGGAAATTTCTCAATTGACTTCCCAAGTACCCCTAGGGAAATCTCTCATTAGACCTCTGGAGAAAAGACAGGGATTAAAGCTCAGCTGTTCTAACAATAGTTTGTTGATAACACTGTCTACGTCACAAATGGCACCTTATTCCCTTCTTAGTGTACTACTTTTTTTACCAGGGCTCACAGGGGGCCATTTGGGAAGCACCACTAGGGACCCTGATCAAAGGTAGTGCACTATACAGGGAATAGGGTGCCATTAGTGGGTAACAGACATAATGCTGTCCTGACAGATCATATACAGTGGCTTGCGAAACAGTCTACAACCTAATACAGTGAGATGCAGCCTACAGCCTACTACAGTGAGATGCAGCCTACAGCATACTACAGTGAGATGCAGCCTACAGCCTACTACAGTGAGATGCAGCCTACAGCCCACTACAGTGAGATGCAGCCTACAGCCTACTACAGTGAGATGCAGCCTACTACAGTGAGATGCAGCCTACAGCCTACTACAGTGAGATGCAGCCTACAGCCTACTACAGTGAGATGCAGCCTACTACAGTGAGATGCAGTCTACAGCCTACTACAGTGAGATGCAGCCTACAGCCTACTACAGTGAGATGCAGCCTACAGCATACTACAGTGAGATGCATCCTACTACAGTGAGATGCAGGCTACAGTCTACTACAGTGAGATGCAGCCTACAGTCTACTACAGTGAGATGCAGCCTACAGCCCACTACAGTGAGATGCAGCCTACAGTCTACTACAGTGAGATGCAGCCTACAGCCTACTACAGTGAGATGCATCCTACTACAGTGAGATGCAGCCTACAGCCTACTACAGTGAGATGCATCCTACTACAGTGAGATGCAGTCTACAGCCTACTACAGTGAGATGCAGCCTACAGCCTATTACAGTGAGATGCAGCCTACAGCCTATTACAGTGAGATGCATCCTACTACAGTGAGATGCAGTCTACAGCCTATTACAGTGAGATGCAGCCTACAGCCTACTACAGTGAGATGCATCCTACTACAGTGAGATGCAGGCTACAGTCTACTACAGTGAGATGCAGCCTACTACAGTGAGATGCAGTCTACTACAGTGAGATGCAGCCTACAGTCTACTACAGTGAGATGCAGCCTACAGTCTACTACAGTGAGATGCAGCCTACAGTCTACTACAGTGAGATGCAGCCTACAGCATACTACAGTGAGATGCAGTCTACTACAGTGAGATGCAGCCTACAGCCCACTACAGTGAGATGCAGCCTACTACAGTGAGATGCAGCCTACAGCCTACTACAGTGAGATGCAGTCTACTACAGTGAGATGCAGCCTACAGCCCACTACAGTGAGATGCAGCCTACAGTCTACTACAGTGAGATGCAGCCTACTACAGTGAGATGCAGCCTACAGTCTACTACAGTGAGATGCAGCCTACAGCCTACTACAGTGAGATGCAGCCTACTACAGTGAGATGCAGCCTACAGTCTACTACAGTGAGATGCAGCCTACTACAGTGAGATGCAGCCTACTACAGTGAGATGCAGCCTACAGCCCACTACAGTGAGATGCAGCCTACAGTCTACTACAGTGAGATGCATCCTACTACAGTGAGATGCAGTCTACAGCCTACTACAGTGAGATGCAGCCTACAGCCTACTACAGTGAGATGCAGCCTACTACAGTGAGATGCAGCCTACAGCCCACTACAGTGAGATGCAGCCTACAGCCTACTACAGTGAGATGCATCCTACTACAGTGAGATGCAGTCTACAGCCTACTACAGTGAGATGCAGCCTACAGCCCACTACAGTGAGATGCAGCCTACAGTCTACTACAGTGAGATGCAGCCTACAGTCTACTAAAGTGAGATGCAGCCTACAGCCTACTACAGTGAGATGCATCCTACTACAGTGAGATGCAGGCTACAGTCTACTACAGTGAGATGCAGCCTACTACAGTGAGATGCAGTCTACTACAGTGAGATGCAGCCTACAGTCTACTACAGTGAGATGCAGCCTACAGTCTACTACAGTGAGATGCAGCCTACAGTCTACTACAGTGAGATGCAGCCTACAGCATACTACAGTGAGATGCAGTCTACTACAGTGAGATGCAGCCTACAGCCCACTACAGTGAGATGCAGCCTACTACAGTGAGATGCAGCCTACAGCCTACTACAGTGAGATGCAGTCTACTACAGTGAGATGCAGCCTACAGCCCACTACAGTGAGATGCAGCCTACAGTCTACTACAGTGAGATGCAGCCTACTACAGTGAGATGCAGCCTACAGTCTACTACAGTGAGATGCAGCCTACAGCCTACTACAGTGAGATGCAGCCTACTACAGTGAGATGCAGTCTACAGTCTACTACAGTGAGATGCAGCCTACTACAGTGAGATGCAGCCTACTACAGTGAGATGCAGCCTACAGCCCACTACAGTGAGATGCAGCCTACAGTCTACTACAGTGAGATGCAGCCTACAGCCTACTACAGTGAGATGCAGCCTACGACAGTGAGATGCAGCCTACAGTCTACTACAGTGAGATGCAGCCTACAGCCTACTACAGTGAGATGCAGCCTACGACAGTGAGATGCAGCCTACGACAGTGAGATGCAGCCTACAGCCTACTACAGTGAGATGCAGCCTACGACAGTGAGATGCAGCCTACTACAGTGAGATGCAGCCTACAGCCTACTACAGTGAGATGCAGCCTACTACAGTGAGATGCAGCCTACAGCCCACTACAGTGAGATGCAGCCTACTACAGTGAGATGCAGCCTACAGCCTACTACAGTGAGATACAGCCTACAGCCTACTACAGTGAGATGCAGTCTACAGCCTACTACAGTGAGATGCAGCCTACTACAGTGAGATGCAGCCTACAGTCTACTACAGTGAGATGCAGCCTACAGCCTACTACAGTGAGATGCAGTCTACAGCCTACTACAGTGAGATGCAGCCTACAGCCTACTACAGTGAGATGCAGCCTACTACAGTGAGATGCAGCCTACAGCCTACTACAGTGAGATGCAGCCTACAGCCTACTACAGTGAGATGCAGTCTACAGCCTACTACAGTGAGATGCAGCCTACTACAGTGAGATGCAGCCTACAGTCTACTACAGTGAGATGCAGCCTACTACAGTGAGATGCAGCCTACAGTCTACTACAGTGAGATGCAGCCTACTACAGTGAGATGCAGCCTACAGCCTACTACAGTGAGATGCATCCTAATACAGTGAGATGCAGCCTACTACAGTGAGATGCAGCCTACAGCCTACTACAGTGAGATGCAGCCTACAGTCTACTACAGTGAGATGCAGCCTACAGCCTACTACAGTGAGATGCAGTCTACAGCCTACTACAGTGAGATGCATCCTAATACAGTGAGATGCAGCCTACTACAGTGAGATGCAGCCTACAGCCTACTACAGTGAGATGCAGCCTACAGCCTACTACAGTGAGATGCAGCCTACTACAGTGAGATGCAGCCTACAGCCTACTACAGTGAGATGCAGCCTACAGCCTACTACAGTGAGATGCAGTCTACAGCCTACTACAGTGAGATGCAGCCTACAGCCCACTACAGTGAGATGCAGCCTAATACAGTGAGATGCAGCCTACTACAGTGAGATGCAGCCTACAGTCTACTACAGTGAGATGCAGCCTACAGCCTACTACAGTGAGATGCAGCCTACAGCCTACTACAGTGAGATGCAGCCTAATACAGTGAGATGCAGTCTACAGTCTACTACAGTGAGATGCAGCCTACAGCCTACTACAGTGAGATGCAGCCTAATACAGTGAGATGCAGCCTACTACAGTGAGATGCAGCCTACAGCCTACTACAGTGAGATGCAGTCTACTACAGTGAGATGCAGCCTAATACAGTGAGATGCAGCCTACTACAGTGAGATGCAGCCTACAGCCTACTACAGTGAGATGCAGTCTACTACAGTGAGATGCAGCCTACTACAGTGAGATGCAGCCTACAGTCTACTACAGTGAGATGCAGCCTACAGCCTACTACAGTGAGATGCAGCCTACAGCCTACTACAGTGAGATGCATCCTAATACAGTGAGATGCAGCCTACTACAGTGAGATGCAGCCTACTACAGTGAGATGCAGCCTACAGCCTACTACAGTGAGATGCAGCCTACTACAGTGAGATGCAGCCTACTACAGTGAGATGCAGCCTACAGTCTACTACAGTGAGATGCAGGCTACTACAGTGAGATGCAGCCTACAGCCTACTACAGTGAGATGCAGCCTACTACAGTGAGATGCAGCCTACAGTCTACTACAGTGAGATGCAGCCTACTACAGTGAGATGCAGCCTACTACAGTGAGATGCAGCCTACTACAGTGAGATGCAGCCTACAGTCTACTACAGTGAGATGCAGCCTACTACAGTGAGATGCAGCCTACAGCCTACTACAGTGAGATGCAGCCTACTACAGTGAGATGCAGCCTACAGCCTACTACAGTGAGATGCAGCCTACAGCCTACTACAGTGAGATGCAGCCTACAGCCCACTACAGTGAGATGCAGCCTACAGTCTACTACAGTGAGATGCAGCCTACAGCCTACTACAGTGAGATGCAGCCTACAGCCTACTACAGTGAGATGCAGCCTACAGCCTACTACAGTGAGATGCAGCCTACTACAGTGAGATGCAGCCTACAGTCTACTACAGTGAGATGCAGCCTACAGCCTACTACAGTGAGATGCAGCCTACTACAGTGAGATGCAGCCTACAGTCTACTACAGTGAGATGCAGCCTACAGTCTACTACAGTGAGATGCAGCCTACAGCCTACTACAGTGAGATGCAGCCTACAGTCTACTACAGTGAGATGCAGCCTACTACAGTGAGATGCAGCCTACAGCCTACTACAGTGAGATGCAGCCTACAGTGATATGTAGCTACACTGTCTTGCGAAAGTATTCACCCCCCTTGGCATTTTCCCTATTTTGTTGCCTTACAACCTGGAATTAAAATAGATTTTTAAGTGGTTTGTATCATTTGATTTACACAACATGCCTACCGGTTTAAAGACGCAAAACATTTTTTATTGTGAAACAAACAAGAAGACAAAAAAACTGAAAACTGGAGCGTGCATAACTATTCCCCCCCCCCAAAGTCAATACTTTGTAGAGCCACCTTTTGCAGCAATTACAGCTGCAAGTCTCTTGGGGTATGTTTCTATAAACTTGGCACATCTAGCCACTGGGATTTTTGCCCATTCTTCAAGGCAAAACTGCTCCAGCTCCTTCAAGTTGAATGGGTTCTGCTGGTGTACAGCAATCTTAGGTCATAACCCAGATTCTCAATTGGATTGAGGTCTGGGTTTTGACTAGGCCATTCCAAGACATTTAAATGTTTCCCCTTAAACCACTTGAGTGTTGCTTTAGCAGTATGCTTAGGGTCATTGTCCTGCTGGATGGTGGACCTTCGTCCCAGTCTCAAGTCTCTGGAAGACTGAAACAGGTTTCTCTCAAGAATTTCCCTGTATTTAGCGCCATCCATCATTCCTTCAATTCTTACCCATTTCTCAGTCCCTGCCGATGAAAAACATCCCCACAGCATGATGCTGCCACCACCATGCTTCACTGTGGGGATGGTGTTCTCGGGGTGAAACCAGTAGTTGACTTTGCGCCAGACATAGCATTGTCCATAACGGACAAAAAGCTACATTTTTGTCTCATCTAACAAGAAAAACCTTCTTCCATATGATACATATCAACGCATCACTTTTAAGTTTATTTTTTGTATAATTTTTTAAATTTCAATTCATCCATTTTGGACTGTTTTGTACATGAAATCGAAATATCAATCCATTTAAATTAAACTTTGTAATGCAACAAAATAGGAAAAACGCCAAGGGGGATGAATACTTTTGCAAGGCACCGTAACACACACTAAGATTCATGACATGTCCTCATAACTGAATGTGTCGCCTGTGTCGGGTGTGTGTGCTGTGTGTTGTGTGTGTGTGTGTTGTGTGTCGTGTGTGTGTTGTGTGTCATGTCTGTGTTGTGTGTGTGTGTGTGTGGTGTTTCTTTAGCTTTTTGTAACACACTAGCCTAGATTAACATATTCTCCTGACAGCACTCGCTGGCTTCTCGTTGATGTGACAAGACGGATCATCTTTTTCATTTTTCTAAATGTAAACATTTTTACGCTGACTCGTTGGGTTTTTCACTGAGCTGTAAAACAATAACATTGTTAATTAAACCTGAAGTTTATTGAGTCTGAAACTAAACTTAACATTACAAAAAAAGGGAGAATTATGCAAATCATGAATATTCAAAAAGGGGTGGCCTAAATACATTTTTGTATTATTTTTTGTACAATATATTTTGTCAATGCTCGGGCCAGTAGTATGACAACGTTTTGACTGCTAATCACATTAATATTTAAACTGTGTTCTGCTGCATGAATATATTGAGTTTTTCAAAATTAATCAGCTCGGTTGACACAACAGTTTAGATGTTTTGGCCTGAAAATAATATGCAGAACAGAATAACTGATATCAGATCAATCAATCTGCTGCCTGCCAAATGTGTGTGTGTGTGTGTGTGTGTGTGTGTGTGTGTGTGTGTGTGTGTGTGTGTGTGTGTGTGTGTGTGTGTGTGTGTGTGTGTGTGTGTGTGTGTGTGTGTGTGTGTGTGTGTGTGATTCTATATAATATAGTTAATGAATGGGTCCATAAATAAATGGAATGTATGAAGACGGCAATATTTCCTGTTGTGCAGATTATGTTGAGTCCAGGGCCGTGTCCTAATTGGCACCCCATTCACGACGTAGTGCACTACTAGGCTGCAATTTGGAACGCATAATGTCAAAGAGATGTTGTGACTGTCCTGATAACAGGAGAGCAGCAGTCATGAGTATTTCCCAAATGGAACCCTTCTCCCTATGTAGTGTACTACCACAGGGTTCTGGTCCAAAAGTAGTGGACAATAGAGAACAGGGTGTCATTTGGGACAGAGTCAGGGATTTAAATAGACGTCTTTTATGTTTGTATATATTTTGCTTGGTCGGTCGTTTCTCCTTGCTCAGAGTAATTCCTAAGCAGGGATGCCGCTCCGCTACATTTCAGAGACGTCATCACAATCCAACCGGGTTTCTTCTTCTACCTCCATGCTTATCTTCCGGGATGAGTTTGTTGTAAAGGAGTGTGAGCCTGCATGCTGAAATCAGACAGAGGATTACTGATCACCAGTTCCTGCTGGAATAGAAACTAAATGTAGAGAGGTGTAGTTGATATACATGTGCATATAAGATTGATATACAGAGAGATGCTGTGGAGCTGGTGTACATATTGAGGGATGAGTTTTATCTCTAAGGGACTGATAAAGAGCCTCCTGCTATAGAACCTACTGTACTGTAGATGAGGGGTCCACACAGACAGACAGACAGACAGACAGACAGACAGACAGACAGACAGACAGACAGACAGACAGACAGACAGACAGACAGACAGACAGACAGACAGACAGACAGACAGACAGACAGACAGACAGACAGACAGACAGACAGACATGGAAGGCAGACAGGAAGGCAGGCAAAGAGACAGGCAAACAAACATCTCTACAACACTACAGGTTTTTTTATATATACAGTTGAAGTTGGAAGTTTACACACACCTTAGCCAAATACATTCAAACTCAGTTTTTCAAAAATCCTGACATTTAATCCTAATACAAAATACAAAAATAAATTGGTTGAAATTAGGCCCATTCCTCCTGACAGCGCTGGTGTAACTGGGTCAGGTATGCCACCTTGCTCAAACACGCTTTTTCAGTTCTGCCCACACATTTTCAACGGGATTGAGGTCAGGGCTATGTGATGGCCACTTCAATAACTTGACTTTGTTGTTCTTAAGCCATTTTTATGCATTATACATTTATGTTGTGAAGTGCACCAGTCCCTCTTGCAGCAAAGCACCCCCAAAACATGATGCTGCCACCCCCGTGCTTCATGGTTGGGATGGTGTTCTTCGGCTTGCAAGCCTCCCCCTTTTTCCTCCAAACATAACGATGGTCATTATGATTAACCTCTCTGGGGTAGGTGGGACGCAATCGAAAATACAGAGCGCCATATTCAAATAAAATGATATAAAAATCAAACTTTCATTAAATCACACATGTAAGATACCAAATTAAAGCTACACTCGTTGTGAATCCAGCCAACATGTCAGATCTCAAAAAGTATTTTCGGGCGAAAGCATAAGATGCTATTATCTGATGATAGCACAACAGTAAACAAAGAGAGTAGCATATTTCAACACTGCAAGCACGACACAAAACGCAGAAATAAAAATATAAATCATGCCTTACCTTTGACGAACTTCTTTTGTTGGCACTCCAATATGTCCCATGAACATCACAAATGGTCCTTTTGCTCGATTAATTCCGTCGATATATATCCAAAATGTCAATTTATTTGGCGCGTTTCATCCAGAAAAACACAGCTTCCAACTTGCGCAACGTCACAAAAGTTACATGTAAACTTTACCAAAACATTTCAAACTACTTTTGTAATACAACGTTAGGTATTTTTAAACGTTAATAATCGATCAAATTGAAGACGGGATGATCTGTGTTCAATACAAAAAGAAAACAAACTGACGCAACTTTTCTGTAAATGTCCCTCTCTAAAAAAAAAATATTCAAGTGACCCTCATTTAAGATGGCTGTACTTCTTCATTAAACAAAGGAAAAACCTCAACCAATTTCCAAAGACTGGTGACATCCAGTGGAAGCGGTAGGAACTGCAAACATGTCCCTTAGAAATCTGGTGTCCCAATGAAATTTCATTGAAAAGACAGTGACATCAAAAAAAAAAAAAATCTGAATGGCTTGTCCTCGGGGTTTTGCCTGCTACATAAGTTATGTTATACTCACAGACATGATTCAAACAGTTTTATAAACTTCAGAGTGTTTTCCATCCAAATCCACTAATAAAATGCATATCTTATATTCTGGGGATGAGTAGCAGACAGTTGAATTTGGGCATGCTATTTATACAAAAGTGAAAATGCTGCCCCCTACCCCGAAGAAGTTTTAACCTGTCTGACTCTAGCGTTCCGCCAGCGGAACTCCTCCCACATTCCACTGAAAAGGCAGAGCGCGAAATTCAAAATATATTTTTTAGAAATATTTAACTTTCACACATTAACAAGTCCAATACAGCAAATGAAAGGTACACATCTTGTGAATCCAGCCAACATGTCCGATTTTTAAAATGTTTTACAGCGAAAACAGCACGTATATTTATGTTAGCTCATCACCAAATACAAAAAAGGACAGACATTTTTCACAGCACAGGTAGCATGCACAAAGCCAACCTAACTAACCAAGAACCAACCAAACTAACCAACAAACAACTTCATCAGATGACAGTATTATAACATGTTACACAATAAATCTATGTTTTGTTCGAAAAATTTGCATATTTGAGGTATAAATCAGTTTTACATTGCAGCTACCATCACAGCTACCGTCAAAAATAGCACCGAAGCAGCCAGAGTAATTATAGAGACCAACGTGGAATACCTAAATACTCATCATAAAACATTTCTGAAAAATGCATCGTGTACAGCAAATGAAAGACAAGCATCTTGTGAATCCAGCCAATATTTCAGATTTTTTAAGTGTTTTACAGCGAAAACACAATATAGCATTATATTAGCTTACTACAATAGACTACCACACTACCGCATTCATTCATCAAGGCACGTTAGCGATAGCAATAGGCACGTTAGCGTTAGCGAATAAACCAGCAAAAGATATTAATTTTCACTAACCTTCATAAACCTTCCTCAGATGACAGTCCTATAACATCAGGTTATACATACACTTATGTTTTGTTCGAAAATGTGCATATTTAGAGCTGAAATCAGTGGTTATCCATTATGCTAACGTAGCTTATTTTTCCCAGAATGTGCGGATATTTCTATTAGACTCTCACCTATTCTGACCAAATAGCTATTCATAAACATTACAAAAAAATACATGTTGTATAGGAAATGATAGATCCACTAGTTCTTAATGCAATCGCAGTGTTAGAATTCTAAAAAGATCTTCATTACGACATAAGGCTTATGTTATAGCGAGAGAGTGGCCAAAACCTGGGCGCAAAACTACTAGTACACAGTTCGACAGATATATGAAATAGCATCATAAAATGTTTCTTACTTTTGGTGATCTTCCATCAGAATGTTGGACAAGGGGTCCTTTGTCCAGAACAGTCGTTGTTTGGATTTAGAACATCGTTTTTCCCTCTTGAATTAGCAAGCACACTGGCCAAGTGGCGTGAAGCTCTCCATTCTGAACAAAGGGCACACAACGCAACACGCCTAACGTCCCGAATAAATTTCAAAAATCTAATAAAACTATATTGAAAAAACATACTTTACGATGATATTGTCACATGTATCAAATAAAAACAAAGCCGGAGTTGGTAGTCGCCTATAACGAAAGCTATTCCGAAGGCAATCCCACTGTCCTCTTCGCGCCTCCCTGAAAACATGAAATCGGTGACACGTCATTCCAAGAGGACGTATTCCATCTCAGACCAAGATAATCACCTCATTTCTTCTCTCACTGCATCTTGACATCCAGGGGAAGGTGTATGACGTGCATGTATACTAATAGCTATCATGCCCATTTATAGGCAGGACTTAGAAGAGAGCCTCGATTTCAGACTTTCCACTTCCTGGTCAGGAAGTTTGTGCCAAATGAGTTCTGTTTCACTCACAGATATAATTCAAACGGTTTTAGAAACTAGAGAGAATTTTCTATCCAAAAGTAATAATAATATGCATATTGTACGAGCAAGAATTGAGTACGAGGCCGTTTAAATTGGGCACGTTTTTCCCCCAAAGTGACAACAGCGCCCTCTGTCCTCATCAGGTTAAACAATAAAAATTTTGTTTAATCAGAACAGAGGACATTTCTCCAAAAAGTACGATCTTTGTCCCCATGTGCAGTTGCAAACCGTAGTATCGCTTTTTTATGGCGGTTTTGGAGCAGTGGCTTCTTCCTTGCTGAGTGGCCTTTCAGGTTATGTCGATAAAGGACTCGTTTTACTGTGGATATAGATACTCTTGTCCCCGTTTCCTCCAGCATCTTCACAAGGTCCTTTGCTGCTGTTCTGGGATTGATTTGCACTTTTTGCACCAAAGTACGTTCATCTCTAGGAGACAGAACGCGACTTGTTCCTGAGCTGTATGAAGGCTGCGTGGTCCCATTGTGTTTATACTTGCGTATTATTGTTTGTACAGATGAACGTGGTACCTTCAGGCATTTGGAAATTGCTCCCAAGGATGAACCAGACTTGTGGAGGTTTAACATTATTTTTCTGAGGTCTTGGCTGATTTCTTTTGATTTTCCCATGTTGTCAAGCAAAGAGGCGCTGAGTTTGAAGGTAGGCCTTGAAATACATCCACATGTACACCTCCAATTGACTCAAATGATGTCAAATAGCCTTTCAGAAACTTCTAAAGCCATGACATGATTTTCTGGAATTTTCCAAGCTGTTTAAAGGCACAGTCAACTTAGTGTATGTAAACTTCTGACCCACTGGAATAGTGATAGAGTGAATTATAAGTGAAATAATCTGTCTGTAAACAATTGTTGGATAAATTACTTGTGTCACGCAGAAAGTAGATGTCCTAACCGACTTGCCAAAACTATAGTTTGTTAACAAGAAATTTGTTGAGTGGTTGAAAAACAAGTTTTAATGACTCCAACCTCAGTGTATGTAAACTTCTGACTTCAACTGTATTCATGTCCAGACCTGTTTGTATATTTTTTGCATGGTCGGCTGTTTCTCCTTTCTCAGAGTGATTCCTAAGCAGGGATGCCGCTCCGCTGCATTTCAGAGACGTCATCACAATCCAACCCGGTTTCTTCTTCTACCACCATGCTTATCTTCTGAGATGAGTTTGTTGTAAAGGAGTTTGAGCCTGCATGCTGAAATCAGACAGAGGATTACTGATTATCAGTTCCTGCTGGAATAGGAACGGAATGTAGAGAGGTATAGTTGATGTACATGTGAATATATAAGATGATAGAGACATATACAGTGGAAGTCGGAAGTTTACATACACCTTAGCCAAACACATTTAAACAGTTTTTCACAATTCCTGACATTTAATCCTAATACAAAATCCCTGTTTTAGGTCAGTTAGGATCACCCCTTTATTTTAAGAATGTGAAATGTCAGAATAATAGTAGAGAGAATGATTTACTCCAGCTTTTATTTCTTTCATCAAAGTCCCAGTGGGTCAGAAGTTTACATACACTCAATTAGTATTTGGTAGTATATTGCCTTTAAAGTGTTTAACTTGGGTCAAACGTTTCGGTTAGCCTTCCACAAACTTCCCACAATAATTTGGGTGAATTTTGACCCATTCCTCCTGACAGAGCTGGTGTAACTTAGTCAGGTTTGTAGGCCTCCTTGCTCACACATGCTTTTTCAGTTCTGCCCACAAATTGTCTATAGGATTGAGGTCAGGGCTTTGTGATGGCCACTCCAATACCTTGACTTTGTTGTCCTTAAGCCTTTTTGCCAGAACTTTGGAAGTATTCTTGGGGTCATTGTCCATTTGGAAGACCCAAGCTTTAACTTCCTGACTGACTTCCTGAGATGTTGCTTCAATATATCCACATACTTTTAGTTCCTCATGATGCCATCTATTTTGTGATGTGCACCAATCTCTCCTGCAGAATAGCACCCCCACAACATGATGCTGCCACCCCCGTGCTTCACGATTGGGATGGTGTTCTTCGGCTTGCAAGCTTCCACCTATTTCCTCCAAACATAACGATGGTCATTATGATTAAACAATTCTATTTTTGTTTCATCAGACCAGAGGACATTGCTCCAAAAAGGACGATCTTTGTCCCCATGTGCAGTTGCAAACCGTAGTATGGCTTTTTTATGGCGGTTTTGGAGCAGTGGCTTCTTCCTTGCTGAGCGGCCTTTCAGGTTATGTCGATATAGGACTCGTTTTACTGTGGATTTAGATACTCTTGTCCCCGTTTCCTCCAGCATCTTCACAAGGTCCTTTGCTGCTGTTCTGGGATTGATTTGCACTTTTCGCATTAAAGTACGCGCATCTCTAGGAGACAGAACGCGTCTCGTTCCTGAGCGGTATGATGGCTGCATGGTCCCATGGTGTTTATACTTGCGTACTATTGTTTGTACAGATCAATGTGGTACCTTCAGGCGTTTGGAAATTGCTCCCAAGGATGAACAAGACTTGTGGAGGTTTACCTTTTTTTTTCTGAGGTCTTGGCTGATTTCTTTTGATTTTATCATGATGTCGAGCAAAGAGGCAGCCAGGCAGCCAGGCAGGCAGGCAGGCAGGCAGGCAGGCAGGCAGGCAGGCAGGCAGGCAAGCAGGCAGGCAGGCAGGCAGGCAGGCAGACAGACAGACAGACAGACAGACAGACAGACAGACAGACAGACAGACAGACAGACAGACAGACAGACAGACAGACAGACAGACAGACAGACAGACAGACAGACAGACAGACAGACAGACAGACAGACAGACAGACAGACAGACAGACAGACAGATCTACACCAATACAGTTTTTTATATATATCTTCATGTCCATACCTCTTTACCCATCAGATAAAGGTGATGAAGGGACCAACCTGTTGCAATCATGTATTTGATATTTTGACTGGTTTCTAGATGTGTGAGGTATTCAGGGATACATTGTTACAGCAGATTCTCTCTGTAATAATTGTTAATATTTTATTTCTTAGATGAATCAACAGGAGAATGTATACTTCAAGATACTGTGAAGGTAGGGCCAGCTGAGATGCAGTGGAGGGAGGGCCAGCTGACATGCAGTGGAGGGAGGGCCAGCTGAGATGCAGTGAAGGTAGGGCCTGCTGAGATGCAGTGGAGGGAGGGCCAGCTGAGATGCAGTGAAGGTAGGGCCAGCTGAGATGCAGTGGAGGGATGGCCAGCTGAGATGCAGTGGAGGGAGGGCCAGCTGACATGCAGTGGAGGGAGGGCCAGCTGAGATGCAGTGAAGGTAGGGCCTGCTGAGATGCAGTGGAGGGAGGGCCTGCTGAGATGCTGTGAAGGGAGGGCCTGCTGAGATGCTGTGAAGGGAGGGCCTGCTGAGATGCAGTGAAGGTAGGGCCTGCTGAGATGCTGTGAAGGTAGGGCCAGCTGAGATGCTGTGAAGGGAGGGCCTGCTGAGATGCTGTGAAGGGAGGGCCTGCTGAGATGCTGTGAAGGGAGGGCCTGCTGAGATGCAGTGAAGGTAGGGCCTGCTGAGATGCAGTGAAGGTAGGGCCTGCTGAGATGCAGTGGAGGGAGGGCCAGCTGAGATGCAGTGAAGGTAGGGCCTGCTGCGATGCTGTGAAGGGAGGGCCTGCTGAGATGCAGTGAAGGTAGGGCCTGCTGAGATGCAGTGGAGGGAGGGCCTGCTGAGATGCTGTGAAGGGAGGGCCTGCTGAGATGCTGTGAAGGGAGGGCCTGCTGAGATGCTGTGAAGGGAGGGCCTGCTGAGATGCTGTGAAGGGAGGGCCTGCTGAGATGCAGTGAAGGTAGGGCCTGCTGAGATGCTGTGAAGGTAGGGCCAGCTGAGATGCAGTGGAGGGAGGGCCTGCTGAGATGCTGTGAAGGGAGGGCCTGCTGAGATGCTGTGAAGGGAGGGCCTGCTGAGATGCAGTGAAGGTAGGGCCTGCTGAGATGCAGTGAAGGTAGGGCCTGCTGAGATGCAGTGGAGGGAGGGCCAGCTGAGATGCAGTGAAGGTAGGGCCTGCTGAGATGCTGTGAAGGGAGGGCCTGCTGAGATGCAGTGAAGGTAGGGCCTGCTGAGATGCAGTGGAGGGAGGGCCTGCTGAGATGCTGTGAAGGGAGGGCCTGCTGAGATGCTGTGAAGGGAGGGCCTGCTGAGATGCTGTGAAGGGAGGGCCAGCTGAGATGCAGTGGAGGGAGGGCCAGCTGACATGCAGTGGAGGGAGGGCCAGCTGAGATGCAGTGAAGGTAGGGCCTGCTGAGATGCAGTGGAGGGAGGGCCAGCTGAGATGCAGTGAAGGTAGGGCCAGCTGAGATGCAGTGGAGGGATGGCCAGCTGAGATGCAGTGGAGGGAGGGCCAGCTGACATGCAGTGGAGGGAGGGCCAGCTGAGATGCAGTGAAGGTAGGGCCTGCTGAGATGCAGTGGAGGGAGGGCCTGCTGAGATGCAGTGAAGGGAGGGCCTGCTGAGATGCTGTGAAGGGAGGGCCTGCTGAGATGCAGTGAAGGTAGGGCCTGCTGAGATGCTGTGAAGGTAGGGCCAGCTGAGATGCAGTGGAGGGAGGGCCTGCTGAGATGCTGTGAAGGGAGGGCCTGCTGAGATGCTGTGAAGGGAGGGCCTGCTGAGATGCAGTGAAGGTAGGGCCTGCTGAGATGCAGTGAAGGTAGGGCCTGCTGAGATGCAGTGGAGGGAGGGCCAGCTGAGATGCAGTGAAGGTAGGGCCAGCTGAGATGCAGTGGAGGAATGGCCAGCTGAGATGCAGTGGAGGGAGGGCCAGCTGACATGCAGTGGAGGGAGGGCCAGCTGAGATGCAGTGAAGGTAGGGCCTGCTGAGATGCAGTGGAGGGAGGGCCTGCTGAGATGCTGTGAAGGGAGGGCCTGCTGAGATGCTGTGAAGGGAGGGCCTGCTGAGATGCTGTGAAGGGAGGGCCTGCTGAGATGCAGTGAAGGTAGGGCCTGCTGAGATGCTGTGAAGGTAGGGCCAGCTGAGATGCAGTGGAGGGAGGGCCTGCTGAGATGCTGTGAAGGGAGGGCCTGCTGAGATGCTGTGAAGGGAGGGCCTGCTGAGATGCAGTGAAGGTAGGGCCTGCTGAGATGCAGTGAAGGTAGGGCCTGCTGAGATGCAGTGGAGGGAGGGCCAGCTGAGATGCAGTGAAGGTAGGGCCAGCTGAGATGCAGTGGAGGGATGGCCAGCTGAGATGCAGTGGAGGGAGGGCCAGCTGACATGCAGTGGAGGGAGGGCCAGCTGAGATGCAGTGAAGGTAGGGCCTGCTGAGATGCAGTGGAGGGAGGGCCTGCTGAGATGCTGTGAAGGGAGGGCCTGCTAAGATGCTGTGAAGGGAGGGCCTGCTGAGATGCTGTGAAGGTAGGGCCTGCTGAGATGCTGTGAAGGTAGGGCCAGCTGAGATGCAGTGGAGGGAGGGCCTGCTGAGATGCTGTGAAGGGAGGGCCTGCTGAGATGCTGTGAAGGGAGGGCCTGCTGAGATGCAGTGAAGGTAGGGCCTGCTGAGATGCAGTGAAGGTAGGGCCTGCTGAGATGCAGTGGAGGGAGGGCCAGCTGAGATGCAGTGAAGGTAGGGCCTGCTGAGATGCTGTGAAGGGAGGGCCTGCTGAGATGCAGTGAAGGTAGGGCCTGCTGAGATGCAGTGGAGGGAGGGCCTGCTGAGATGCTGTGAAGGGAGGGCCTGCTGAGATGCTGTGAAGGGAGGGCCTGCTGAGATGCTGTGAAGGGAGGGCCTGCTGAGATGCTGTGAAGGGAGGGCCTGCTGAGATGCAGTGAAGGTAGGGCCTGCTGAGATGCTGTGAAGGTAGGGCCAGCTGAGATGCAGTGGAGGGAGGGCCTGCTGAGATGCTGTGAAGGGAGGGCCTGCTGAGATGCTGTGAAGGGAGGGCCTGCTGAGATGCAGTGAAGGTAGGGCCTGCTGAGATGCAGTGAAGGTAGGGCCTGCTGAGATGCAGTGGAGGGAGGGCCAGCTGAGATGCAGTGAAGGTAGGGCCTGCTGAGATGCTGTGAATGGAGGGCCTGCTGAGATGCAGTGAAGGTAGGGCCTGCTGAGATGCAGTGGAGGGAGGGCCTGCTGAGATGCTGTGAAGGGAGGGCCTGCTGAGATGCTGTGAAGGGAGGGCCTGCTGAGATGCTGTGAAGGGAGGGCCTGCTGAGATGCTGTGACGGTAGGGCCAGCTGAGATGCAGTGAAGGTAGGGCCTGCTGAGATGCAGTGGAGGGAGGGCCAGCTGACATGCAGTGGAGGGAGGGCCAGCTGAGATGCAGTGAAGGTAGGGCCTGCTGAGATGCAGTGGAGGGAGGGCCTGCTGAGATGCTGTGAAGGGAGGGCCTGCTGAGATGCTGTGAAGGGAGGGCCTGCTGAGATGCTGTGAAGGTAGGGCCAGCTGAGATGCAGTGAAGGTAGGGCCTGCTGAGATGCAGTGGAGGGAGGGCCAGCTGACATGCAGTGAAGGGAGGGCCTGCTGAGATGCAGTGAAGGTAGGGCCAGCTGAGATGCAGTGAAGGTAGGGCCTGCTGAGATGCAGTGGAGGGAGGGCCAGCTGACATGCAGTGAAGGTAGGGCCTGCTGAGAGGCTGTGAGATGGCCTGCTGAGATGCTGTGAAGGGAGGGCCTGCTGAGATGCTGTGAAGGGAGGGCCTGCTGAGATGCAGTGAAGGTAGGGCCAGCTGAGAGGCTGTGAGATGGCCTGCTGAGATGCTGTGAAGGGAGGGCCTGCTGAGATGCTGTGAAGGGAGGGCCTGCTGAGATGCTGTGAAGGGAGGGCCTGCTGAGATGCTGTGAAGGGAGGGCCTGCTGAGATGCAGTGAAGGGAGGGCCTGCTGAGATGCAGTGAAGGTAGGGCCAGCTGAGAGGCTGTGAGAGGGCCTGCTGAGATGCTGTGAAGGGAGGGCCTGCTGAGATGCTGTGAAGGGAGGGCCTGCTGAGATGCAGTGAAGGTAGGGCCAGCTGAGAGGCTGTGAGATGGCCTGATGAGATGCTGTGAATGGAGGGCCTGCTGAGATGCTGTGAAGGGAGGGCCTGCTGAGATGCAGTGAAGGTAGGGCCAGCTGAGAGGCTGTGAGATGGCCTGCTGAGATGCTGTGAATGGAGGGCCAGCTGAGATGCAGTGAAGGTAGGGCCAGCTGAGATGCAGTGGAGGTAGGGCCTGCTGAGATGCAGTGAAGGGAGGGCCAGCTGAGAGACTGTGAAGGGAGGGCCAGCTGAGAGACTGTGAAGGGAGGGCCAGCTGAGAGACTGTGAAGGGAGGGCAAGCTGAGAGACTGTGAAGGAAGGGCCAGCTGAGAGACTGTGACGGGAGGGCCAGCTGAGAGACTGTGAAGGAAGGGCCAGCTGAAAGACTGTGAAGGAAGAGCCATCTGAGAGGCTGTGAAGGGAGGGCCTGCTGAGATGCTGTGAAGGGAGGGCCAGCTGAGAGACTGTGAAGGAAGGGCCAGCTGAAAGACTGTGAAGGAAGAGCCAGCTGAGAGGCTGTGAAGGGAGGGCCTGCTGAGATGCTGTGAAGGGAGGGCCAGCTGAGAGAATGTGGTTCACTCTGACTGTGTTCCAAATGGCATTCTATTCCCTATGGGACCTGGCCAAAAGCAATGCACTACATAGGGAATAGGGTGCCATTTGGTACGTCTCCTCTACTATAACAAACAACATGCAGAAGCAGCATAATGAGGTTTTAAGCAACTAGCTGCATTCAGGGTGAATAAACCAACAGCCAAATTACCTTTACAGCATATTGATCCATTTCAACAAGATTCATATGAGATGAAATCCAAGAGTCTGTCAGAAGAAGAGCAACTTGGCTATTGCACCAGAGCCAATGGACTCCTCCCAAATGGCAACCTATTCCCTATATAGTGCACTACTTTGAGTAGATCCCTATTTGACCAGGGCACTGTAAAGGGAATAGAGTGGCATTTATTATGCTTCCAATACTTTAAGTCAAACTAAATCGCATTTTGATCTGTCACATGCTTCGTAAACAAGAGGTGTAGACAAACAGTGGAATGCTAAATTACGGGCCCTTCCCAACAACGCAGAGAGAAAAAAATATATATATAGAAAAATAATAACAGAATTAATAAATACACAATGAGTCAACAATAACTTGGCTATAAACACAGGGTACCAGTACTGAGTCAATGATAACTTGGCTATAAACACAGGGTACCAGTACTGAGTCAACGATAACTTGGCTATAAACACAGGGTACCAGTACTGAGTCAACGATAACTTGGCTATAAACACATGGTACCAGTACTGAGTCAACGATAACTTGGCTTTAAACACAGGGTACCAGTACTGAGTCAACGATAACTTGGCTATAAACACAGGGTACCAGTACTGAGTCAACGATAACTTGGCTATAAACACGGGGTACCAGTACTGAGTCAACGATAACTTGGCTATAAACACGGGGTACCAGTACTGAGTCAACGATAACTTGGCTATAAACACAGGGTACCAGTACTGAGTCATTTTTTCCCCCTACTGTGTTATTGACTTGTTTATTGTTTACTCCATGTGTAACTATGTGTTGTTGTCTGTTCACACTGCTTTGCTTTATCTTGGCCAGGTCGCAGTTGTAAATGAGAACTTGTTCTCAACTAGCCTACCTGGTTAAATAAAGGTGAAATAAAACATTTAAAAAAATGATAACTTGGCTATAAACACAGGGTACCAGTACTGAGTCAACGATAACTTGGCTATAAACACAGGGTACCAATACTGAGTCAACGATAACTTGGCTATATACAAGGGGTACCAGTACTGAGTCAATGATAACTTGGCTATAAACACAGGGTACCCGTATCGAGTCAATGAGCAGGGGTACAAGGTTATTGTAGTAGACATGTACATATACAGTAGGTAGGAACAAAGTAACTAGGCAACAGGACAGATATTAGACAGTAGCAGCAGCATATGTGATGAGTCAGAAGAGTTACAAAAGGGGGTCAATGCAGAAAGTCCGGGGATTTGGTTAACCGTTCAACCAACTATTTAGCAGTCTTATGGCTTATGGCAGTCTTATGGCTTATGGCAGTCTTATGGCTTATGGCAGTCTTATGGGGGTAGAAGCTTTCCAGGGCCCTTTTGGTTGCCGTGCGGTAGCAGAGACACCAGTCTTTGACGTGGCTGGCTGGAGTCTTTGACAATTTTTAGGGCCTTCCTTTGACACCGCCATGTATAGAGTTACTGGATGGCAGGGAGCTCAGCCACAGTACTGGGCCGTATGCCTAACCCTCTGTAGCGCCTTGCGGACGGATGCCAGGCAGTTGCCATACCAAGTGGTGATGCAGCCAGTCAGTCTCCTGAGAGGGAAGAGGCATTGTCATGCCTTCTTGACAACTGTGTGGGTGTGCGTTGACCTTGTTAATCCCTTGGTGAAGTGGACACAGAGGAACTTGAAGCTCTTGACCCGCTCCACTACAGCCCCGTTGATGTTGATGGGGGCGTGCTCTGCCCTCCGTTTCCTGTAGTCCACGATCAGCTCCTTTGTCTTGCTGATGTTGAGGGAGAGGTTGTTGTCCTGGCACCCCACTGCCAGGTCACTGACCTCCACCCTCATTGTCGTCGGTCATCATGCCTACCAACATTGTGTCGTCAGCAAACTTATTTATGATGTTGGAGAGGTGTTCAGCCACAAAGTCATGGGTGAACAAGGAGTACATGAGGGGACAAAGCACTCACCCCTGAGGCAGATGTGTTGTTGCCTACCCTAACCACCTGCGGGTGGCCCGTCAGGAAGTCCAGGATCCAGTTGCAGAGGGAGGTGTTCAGTCCCAGGGTCCTTAGTGATGAGCTTGGAGGGCACTATGGTGTTGAAAGCTGAACTGTAGTAAACAAACAGCGTTCTCACACAGGTTTTCCCCTCCATGTGGAAAAGGGCAGTTTGGAGTGCAATAGACATTGTGTTGGGGCGGAATGCAAATTGGAGTGGGTCCAGGGATTCTGGGACGATGGTGTTGATGTGAGGCTGAATATTTAATCAAATGGCTACCAGTACTATTGGCTTTGACCCCGTTATTTTATTCATATTATTCATATTATTTTATTATTATTATTATTATTATTAAATCTCTTGCACAGGCTTGATGTACACTCACTGGACTCTAACCACACACCCACACATACTACACTGACCCTCCAACACACACACACACACGCACGCACGCACGCACGCACGCACGCACGCACGCACGCACGCACGCACGCACACACACACACACACACACACACACAAAATATGGGGAACAAAAACCCAGACTACATGACGCTTTAACAACCAGCCACCAGAAAAGAAGCTATAGGGACGAGAAAGAAAAGAGAGAGAGAAAGAAAGCAGACAGAGAGAACAAGAGACATAAAGAAAGCAACTAGGAGCAAGAGAGAAAGAGCGAACATATTACCTCAAATACCTCCACTATCCCATACTTATTGACCCATACCCCTCTTTATTGTTGTTGTTATTTTAATTGTGTTACTATATTTTTCTTTCGTTTATTTAGCACATGTTTCTTACTTTTATTAAACTCTGCATTGTCGGTTAAGGGCTTATGAGTAAGCACGGTAAGGTTTACACCTGTTGTATTCAGCATTTCACGGTAAGGTTTACACCTGTTGTATTCAGCATTTCACGGTAAGGTTTACACCTGTTGTATTCAGCGCATGTGGCAATCCAATTCAATCCAATACAACTTGATTTGATGCAGTAAACCACTCTTCTACTTTTAGCTAGGAGAGACTTTCACGCATGTCATTGATTTTAGCTCTACGTGTACATTTGCCGTTACATTTCTTATGTCCCTCTTTGTGGCACTTGACCATATGACTGGGCAGTAGTCCAGGTGCAACAGAACCTGGGCCTGTAAGACTTGTTTTGTTGATAGCAACAGACCTCTCACTATCTTAGCTACTACCATTGAATAAATATTTTTTGATGATGACAGTCCAGGGTTACACCAAGCAGTTTCGTCTCCTCCGAAAGCACCACAAACAATTATGTTAGGTCAGCGACGATCCCCAGTCCGGAGCCTCCAGCGACGGTCCCCAGTCCGGGGTCTCCAGCGACGATCCCCAGTCCGGAGCCTCCAGCGACGATCCCCAGTCCGGAGCCTCCAGCGACGATCCCCAGTCCGGAGGCTCCAGCGACGGTCCCCAGCCCGGGGTCTCCAGCGAAGATCCCCAGTCCGGGGCCTCCAGCGAAGATCCCCAGTCCGGGGCCTCCAGCGAAGATCCCCAGTCCGGGGCCTCCAGCGAAGATCCCCAGTCCGGGGCCTCCAGCGACGGTCCCCAGTCCGGGGTCTCGCACCCATAACATGACGCAGTCACCACTATGCTTGAAAATATGATGAGTAGGTCTCAGTAATGTGTTGTATTGGATTTGCCCCAAACATAACACTTTGTATTCAGGATAAAAAGTCAATTGCTTTGCCATATTCTTTGCAGTAATACTTCAGTGACTTGTTGCAAACAGGATGCATGTTATGGAATATGTTTTATTCTGTACAGACTTCTATTCACTCTGTCAGTTAGGTTAGTGTTGTGGAGTAACTACAATGTTGTTGATCCATCCTCAACATTGAGGCGCAGGAGCCCGACAAACCAGATGAGGCTAGTCCCCAACAAACAAAAAAAATCCCTGATGCTTCCAATTGTGTTGTCTGCATTCTGTAACGGTTCTGTGACTACAGACGCTGGGAGACAGGAAGCAAGTACAGGATGAGTATTTAATAATAAATAGACATGAAACTAAAAAATAACAGCATCTGGACAAGAGAAACAAAACAGCATCAATGCAGACTGAATGAAACTGAGGAAGTGACAGGGGAGGTAATCAATAACGTGATAGAGTCCAGGTGAGTCCGATGAAGCGCATAACAATGGTGACAGGTGTGCGTAATGATGAGCAGCCTGGCGACCTCAAGCACCAGAGAGGGGGAGCAGGCGTGACAGAGTGGGTGTATTGATTTCTTTATTTAATTGTCATCTTTATTTAACTAGGCAAGACAGTTAAGAACAAATTCTTATTTACAATGACGGCCTAGGAACAGTGGGTTTAACTATCGGATTAATTGCCTTGTTCTGCCAGATTTTTGCCTTGTCAGCTCGATCCAGCAACCTTTATGTTACAGGCCCAACGCTTTAACCGCTACCTGCCACCCCTTGATACACCATCCAAAGTGTAATTAATATCTTCAGCATGCTCAAAGGGATATTCAACGTCTGCTTTTTTAAAATTGGTTTTGTACTTTTACCCCCTTTTCTCCACAATTCATGATATCCAATTGGTAGTTACCGTCGTTTCCCATTGCTGCAATTCCCATACGGACTCGGGAGAGGTGAACGTCGAGAGCCATGCGTCCTCCTAAATACGACCTTGCCAAGCCACACTGCTTCTTGACACACTGCTCACTTAACCCGGAAGCCAGCCGCACCAATGTTTCAGAGGAAACACTGTCCAGCTGGCTACCGAAGGTCAGCTTGCAGGGGCCCGGCCCGCCACAAGGAGTTGTTTCGGAGGAAACACTGTCCAGCTAGCTACCGAAGGTCAGCGTGCAGGGGCCCGGCCCACCACAAGGAGTTGTTTCGGAGGAAACACTGTCCAGCTGGCTACCGAAGGTCAGCGTGCAGGAGCCCGGCCCGCCACAAGGAGTTGCTAATAAGAGATGGGACCAGGAAATCCCTGCCGGCCAAACCCTCCCCTAACCAGGACGATGCTGGGTCAAACGTGCACCGCCTCATGGGTCTCCCTGTCACGGCCGGCTGAATCCAGAAGTGTCTTTTAGAGATACAGTATCAGGGGGGAAAAGTACTAATAATATGCTAATTACCAGAAATGTATCTAAAATAACAAATACAATCATACAAAATTGATATTTACATTTATATTTATAAGAATTAAGCTGATATTTTGCTATGTCAGTTTTTTATAATAGTTTGTTGTTGGGGTCCAAATGACCCCAGTGTGTAGTTCATGAATGTAAAATATGTTGGCAGTACAAGGGTTAGTACATTTCTGTAACCCTTTCTAACCCGTTGTCATGTAACATCTACCCACATATATGTTTTAATACTGCATCAAGAGGGAAACTATATGGTACAAAACAGGCACACAAAAATACAAACTATAGAAATATTATTATTTTGTCCATGGAGACACGTGTCCTTTCATCCATACAGCTACTTTTCCACTGTCCATCCATTCATCCATACAGCCGCAGTTCAATTGTCCATCCATTTATCCATACAGCCACAGTTCAACTGTCCATCCATTTATCCACACAGCCACAGTTCAATTGTCCATCCATTTATCCATACAGCCACAGTTCAACTGTCCATCCATTTATCCACACAGCCACAGTTCAATTGTCCATCCATTTATCCATACAGCCACAGTTCAACTGTCCATCCATTTATCCATACAGCCACAGTTCAACTGTCCATCCATTTATCCACACAGCCACAGTTCAACTGTCCATCCATTTATCCATACAGCCACAGTTCAACTGTCCATCCATTTATCCATACAGCCACAGTTCCACTGTCCATCCCATTTATCCACACAGCCACAGTTCAACTGTCCATCCATTTATCCATACAGCCACAGTTCAATTGTCCATCCATTTATCCATACAGCCACAGTTCAACTGTCCATCCATTTATCCATGCAGCCACAGTTCCACTGTCCATCCCATTTATCCACACAGCCACAGTTCAACTGTCCATCCATTTATCCATACAGCCACAGTTCAATTGTCCATCCATTTATCCATACAGCCACAGTTCAACTGTCCATCCATTTATCCATACAGCCACAGTTCAACTGTCCATCCATTTATCCATACAGCCACAGTTCAACTGTCCATCCATTTATCCATACAGCCACAGTTCAACTGTCCATCCATTTATCCATACAGCAGCAGTTCAATTGTCCATCCATTTATCCATACAGCCACAGTTCAATTGTCCATTAATTTATCCATACAGCCACAGTTCAACTGTCCATCCATTTATCCATACAGCCACAGTTCAATTGTCCATCCATTTATCCATACAGCCGCAGTTCAATTGTCCATCCATTTATCCACACAGCCACAGTTCAACTGTCCATCCATTTATCCATACAGCCACAGTTCCACTGTCCATCCCATGTATCCACACAGCCACAGTTCAACTGTCCTTCCCATTTATCCACACAGCCACAGTTCAACTGTTCATCCATTTATCCATACAGCCACAATTCAACTGTCCATGCCATTTATTCACACAGCCACAGTTCAATTGTCCATCCATTTATCCATACAGCCACAGTTCCACTGTCCATCCATTTATCCATACAGCCACAGTTCAACTGTCCATCCATTTATCCACACAGCCACAATTCAACTGTCCATCCCATTTATCCATACAGCCACAGTTCAACTGTCCATCCATTCATCCATACAGCCGCAGTTCAATTGTCCATCCATTTATCCATACAGCCACAGTTCAATTGTCCATCCATTCATCCATACAGCCGCAGATCAATTGTCCATCTATTTATCCATACAGCCGCAGTTCAATTGTCCATCCCATTTATCCTCACAGCCAGATTTCAGTTGTACATCCATTTATCCACACAGACACAGTTCAACTGTCCATCCATTTATCCACACAGCCACAGTTCAACTGTCCACCCATTTATCCATACAGCCACAGTTCAACTGTCCATCCCATTTATCCATACAGCCACAGTTCAACTGTCCATCCATTTATCCACACAGCCACAGTTCAACTGTTCATCCATTTATCCATACAGCCACAGTTCAACTGTCCATCCCATTTATCCACACAGCCACAGTTCCACTGTCCATCCATTTATCCATACAGCCACAGTTCAACTGTCCATCCATTTATCCACACAGCCACAGTTCAATTGTCCATCCATTTATCCATACAGCCACAGTTTAACTGTTCATCCCATTTATCCACAGAGCCACAGTTCAATTGTCCATCCATTTATCCATACAGCCACAGTTCAACTGTCCATCCATTTATCCATACAGCCACAGTTCAACTGTCCATCCATTTATCCACACAGCCACAGTTCAACTGTCCATCCATTTATCCATACAGCCACAGTTCAACTGTCCATCCATTCATCCATACAGCCACAGTTCAACTGTCCATCCCATTTATCCACACAGCCACAGTTCAACTGTCCATCCATTTATCCACACAGCCACAGTTCCACTGTCCATCCCATTTATCCACACAGCCACAGTTCAACTGTCCATCCATTTATCCACACAGCCACAGTTCCACTGTCCATCCCATTTATCCACACAGCCACAGTTCAACTGTCCATCCATTTATCCACAGAGCCACAGTTCAACTGTCCATCCATTCATCTATACAGCCACAGTTCAACTGTCCATCCCATTTATCCACACAGCCACAGTTCAACTGTCCATCCATTTATCCATACAGCCACAGTTCAACTGTCCATCCATTTATCCACACAGCCACAGTTCAACTGTCCATCCATTCATCCATACAGCCACAGTTCAACTGTCCATCCCATTTATCCACACAGCCACAGTTCAACTGTCCATCCATTTATCCATACAGCCACAGTTCAACTGTCCATCCATTCATCCATACAGCCACAGTTCAACTGTCCATCCCATTTATCCACACAGCCACAGTTCAACTGTCCATCCATTTATCCACACAGCCACAGTTCCACTGTCCATCCCATTTATCCACACAGCCACAGTTCAACTGTCCATCCATTTATCCACACAGCCACAGTTCCACTGTCCATCCCATTTATCCACACAGCCACAGTTCAACTGTCCATCCATTTATCCACAGAGCCACAGTTCAACTGTCCATCCATTCATCCATACAGCCACAGTTCAACTGTCCATCCCATTTATCCACACAGCCACAGTTCAACTGTCCATCCATTTATCCATACAGCCACAGTTCAACTGTCCATCCATTTATCCACACAGCCACAGTTCAACTGTCCATCCCATTTATCCACACAGCCACAGTTCAACTGTTCATCCCATTTATCCATACAGCCACAGTTCAACTGTCCATCCATTTATCCATACAGCCACAGTTCAACTGTCCTTCCATTTATCCATACAGCCACAGTTCCACTGTCCATCCCATTTATCCACACAGCCACAGTTCAACTGTCCATCCATTTATCCATACAGCCACAGTTCAATTGTCCATCCATTTATCCATACAGCCACAGTTCAACTGTCCATCCATTTATCCACGCAGCCACAGTTCCACTGTCCATCCCATTTATCCACACAGCCACAGTTCAACTGTCCATTCATTTATTCATACAGCCACAGTTCAACTGTCCATCCATTTATCCATACAGCCACAGTTCAACTGTCCATCCATTTATCCATACAGCAGCAGTTCAATTGTCCATCCATTTATCCATACAGCCACAGTTCAATTGTCCATCCATTTATCCATACAGCCACAGTTCAACTGTCCATCCATTTATCCATACAGCCACAGTTCAATTGTCCATCCATTTATCCATACAGCCGCAGTTCAATTGTCCATCCATTTATCCATACAGCCACAGTTCAATTGTCCATCCATTTATCCATACAGCCACAGTTCAACTGTCCATCCATTTATCCATACAGCCACAGTTCAATTGTCCATCCATTTATCCATACAGCCGCAGTTCAATTGTCCATCCATTTATCCACACAGCCACAGTTCAACTGTCCATCCATTTATCCATACAGCCACAGTTCCACTGTCCATCCCATGTATCCACACAGCCACAGTTCAACTGTCCTTCCCATTTATCCACACAGCCACAGTTCAACTGTTCATCCATTTATCCATACAGCCACAATTCAACTGTCCATGCCATTTATTCACACAGCCACAGTTCAATTGTCCATCCATTTATCCATACAGCCACAGTTCAACTGTCCATCCATTTATCCATACAGCCACAGTTCAACTGTCCATCCATTTATCCACACAGCCACAGTTCAACTGTCCATCCATTTATCCATACAGCCACAGTTCAACTGTCCATCCATTCATCCATACAGCCACAGTTCAACTGTCCATCCATTTTTCCATACAGCCACAGTTCAATTGTCCATCCATTTATCCACACAGCCACAGTTCAACTGTCCATCCATTTATCCACACAGCCACAGTTCAACTGTCCATCTATTTATCCACACAGCCACAGTTCCACTGTCCATCCATTTATCCATACAGCCACAGTTCCACTGTCCATCCATTTATCCATACAGCCACAGTTCCACTGTCCATCCCATTTATCCACACAGCCACAGTTCAACTGTCCATCCATTTATCCATACAGCCACAGTTCAATTGTCCATCCCATTTATCCACACAGCCACAGTTCAACTGTCCATCCCATTTATCCACACAGCCACAGTTCAACTGTCCATCCATTTATCCACACAGCCACAGTTCAACTGAAATGAAACCATAAAAGTGTTTTCAAATCGACTCTCTGAAGTCCTGGTTAAACCGTTTTTTTGGATCTATACTCTGAGCCTGTTGCCGTGGAAACAAATTGTGTCTCTTATCTGGCCCTCTGTGACCGTATTGGTCCCTCCCTGTATGCAAATTAATCCAACCTCCCTTATGACAGAAGCTGTATAAATGGACAGGAAACATCACACCTTCATAGTCAGTATTTTACTCTCATCATTACAGTCTATATTTGTTATTGAGCGGTTTAAGACTGGACGTAATAGGCTACTGTCCCAATATCCTCGACATGTATTCAGAAATATTATTTAATATATCCTCCTGTTTTTAAAAAGAGTGAAACGGCTTTGTAGTCCTAGGTGCGTTGGTTGTGTCTTAAGAATAATTAGCATACCAAACGTTTGTATTGCGAATAACCTCTAATATGTGAACCTATAGCAAGACACATGGTTAAATTATGAAAATGTATTAAAAAAAATGCAATGGGGCATGTAATGCAAAATACTATGGCTTTAAAAATGAGTGAAGTATAAATCTGATATTTGCCTAAAGAGGCCTTTGTATTTGTACATAGTACTGGACTCAAGCTCACAGATAGCTGTGTGCCTTGACGCATTAGTTTGGACATATTCTGCACTTTATTGTTAGCGATTTGTCTTGGAAAATGCTCAAAGATTCACAGAATGTAGTATAATATAATAGAATAGAATGGGATTGCATTATAACGCAGGAGTCCAATTCTTATTTAGTACATGCCTAAACAGTACCAAAGGGAAAATAATACCAAGTGCTGGAAGAACAACTATGGTTTTGGTTTCCTTCAAATCATTGATTAGTGATCATTCAGAAATAACAGAGTCTCATCGAGGGTTGATAGACTGATACTCTAGAGTTACTGAATTTAAACTGAACTATAAATGTATTGGGGATGAATGGGATGGACTATGATGGAGTCACAGCAGAAGAGAGCAGTACAAATGTATTGGGGATGCATGGGACGGACTATGATGGAGTCACAGCACAAGAGAGCAGTACAAATGTATTGGGGATGAATGGGATGGACAATGATGGAGTCATTATTTATTTTCTAATTACGTTGGTAAGGAGTTTATCACAGCAATAAGATACTTTGGGGGTTTGTGGTATTTTTGGTTCGTGTGTCCCGTCGTAGATAAGAACAGCCCTTAGCTGTGGTAATTTGGCCATATACCACATCTCCTCGGGACGTATTGCTTAAAAAAACAAACACTGTATTATGCTGTATTATACTGTATTATATTATATTATACCACTGTATTACACTGTATTATACTATATTATACCACTGTATTATACTGTATTATACTATATTATACCACTGTATTATACTGTATTATACTATATTATACTACTTCATTAGACTATATTATACTATATTATACCACTGTATTACACTGTATTATACTATATTATACTACTTCATTATACTGTATTATACTATATTATACCACTGTATTACACTGTATTATACTATATTATACCACTGCATTACACTATATTATACTATATTATACCACTGTATTACACTGTCTTATACTATATTATACCACTTCATTAGAGTATATTATACTATATTATACCACTGTATTACACTATATTATACTATATTATACCACTGCATTACACTGTATTATACTATATTATACCACTGCATTGCACTATATTATACTATATTATACCACTGCATTACACTATAGTATACTATATTATACCACTGTATTATACTATATTATACTGTATTACACCACTGTATTATACTATATTATATCACTGTATTATACTGTATTATAAACTGTGTGGTTCGAGCCCTGAATGCTGATTGGCTGACATGCGTGGTATATCAGACCGCATACCACGGGTATGACAAAACATGTAGTGTTACTGCTCTAATTAAGTTGGTAACCAGTTTATATTAGCAATAAGGCACATCGGGGGTTAGTGGTATATTTCCAATATACCACGGCCAAGGGCTGTGTCCAGACACTCCGCGATGCGTCGTGCATGAGAACAGCCCTTAGCAGTGGTATATTGGAAATATACCACACTCCCTCTGGCCTAATTGCTTAATTTAACCACTGCATTATATGGTATTATACTGTATTATACTTTATTATACTGTATTCTACTGTGTTATAATGTGTTGTACTTTATTATACTGTATTAATTGTATTATACTGTATTAACCGTATCATACTGTATTAACTGTGTAATACTGTGTTATACTGTATTATACCACTGTATTATATTATATTATACTGTATTATACCACTGTTCTATACTGTATTATATCCCGGTATTATACTGTATTATACTGTGTTATAATGTATTAACTGTGTAATACTGTGTTATACTGTATTATACCGCTGTTTTATACTGTATTATACTGTATTAACAGTGGTATAATGTGTTATACTGTGTTATACTGTATTATACTGTATTATACTGTATTATACTGTAATAACTGTGGTATAATGTGTTATACTGTATTATACTGTGTTATACTGTATTATACCTCTGTTTTATACTGTATTATACTGTATTATACTGTATTAACAGTGGTATAATGTGTTATACTGTGTTATACTGTATTATACTGCATTATACTGTAATAACTGTGGTAAAATGTGTTATACTGTATTATACTGTATTATACTGTAATAACTGTGGTAAAATGTGTTATACTGTATTATACTGTGTTATACTGTGTTATACTGTATTAACTGTGTAATACTGTGTTATACTGTATTATACTGTATTATACTGTAATAACTGTGGTAAAATGTGTTATACTGTATTATACTGTGTTATACTGTATTAACTGTGGTATAATGTGTTATACTGTAATATACTGTGTTATAATGTATTATACTGTATTATACTGTGTTATACTGTATTAACTGTATTATACTGTGTTATACTGTATTATACTGTGTAATACTGTATTATACTGTGTTATACTGTATTAACTGTGGTATAATGTGTTTTACTGTATTATACTGTGTTATACTGTATTATACTGTGTTATACTGTATTAACTGTATTATACTGTGTTATACTGTATTATACTGTGTTATACTGTATTGTATCCCTGCATTATTTTCATTTCTGATACAGTAACTGAATTAGACTAGTCACATTACCAAAAAGTTGATGAAGCACTCAGCAACTTTCCCTCATTATTGCGTTTTACATTTACCTTTGACATTGTAGTCTATTCCGACATTTAGACATTAGCAATCTAGGTAATATAATAAATAAAATCCAATAAAAATCTGTCAATTTAACGTAGAGATGTCAGTTATTATTACATGGAGTGCGTCTCAATCCATTACATCCGCGGTGGAAAGTGACTACAGTGCTTTTTGTCAGACCAGGAGTCAGACCGAAAATCAGTCTACTCACGAAAACGTCTGTAGTATCCGAACGGTTCTCTATTTTACTTTATGACCACCACAAGCACTACGGGACTCCACTGAACGCAGAGTAGGTGAACCAATGATCTCCGCATGTGTGGTTCCCACCGTGAAGCATGGAGGAGGAGGTGTGATGGTGTAGGGGTGTTTTCTGGTAACGCTGTCAGTGATATATTTAGAATTCAAGGCACACTTAACCAGCATGGCCACCACAGCATTCTACAGCGATACACCATCCCATCTGGTTTGCGCTTAGTGGGACTATCATTTGCTTTCAACAGGACAATAACACAACACACCTCCAGGATGTGTAAGGGCTATTTGGCCAAGAAGGAGAGTGATGTAGTGCTGCATCAGATGACCTGGCCTCCACAAATCACCCAACTTCAAGCCATTGAGATGGTTTGGGATGAGTTGGACCGGAGTTGGACCGGAGAGAGAAGGAAAAGTAGCTAACAAGTGCTCAGCATATGTGGGAACTCCTTCGAGACTGTTGGAAAAGCATTCCAGGTGAATGCCAAGAGTGTGGAAAGCTGTAATCAAAGCAAAGGGTAACTCATTTGTTTAACACTTTTTTGGTTTCTACATGATTCCGTATGTGTTATTTCATAGTTGTGATGTCTTAACTATTATTCTACAAAGTAGAAAATAGTAAAAATAAAGAAAAACCCTTGAATTAGTAGGTGTGTCCAAGCTTTTGACAGCTAACACTGAACAAAAATATAAACGCAACATGTAAAGTGTTGGTCCCATGTTTCATGAGCTGAAATAAAAGATCCCAGAAATGTTCCATACGCACAAAAAGCTTATTTCTCTAAAATGTTGTGCACAAATTAGTTTTTTGCCAAGGTAATCCACCCACCTGATAGGTGTTGCATATCAAGAAGCTGATTAAACAGCATGATCATTACAAAGGTGCACCTTGTGCTGTGGACAATAAAAGGCGATACTAAAATGTTTCACCACACAACACAATGCCACAGATGTCGTTTTAGGGAATTTGGCGGTACGCCCAAACGGCCTCACAACCAGACCATGTGTATGGCGCTGTGTGGGCGAGTGGTTTGCTGATGTGAACATTGTGAACAGAGTGCCCCATGGTGGCGGTGGGGTTATGGTATGGGCAGGCATAAACTACAGACAATGAACACAATTTTATCGAAGGCAATTTGAAAATACAGCAATAGAGTGATGACATCCTGAGGCCCATTGTGAGGCCATTTAAAATCATGTTTAATCTGTATCCCCAGTCATGTTTCATCTGTATCCCCAGTCATGTTTAATCTGTATCCCCAGTCATGTATTATGTATACCTAGTTCCTGGTCACACCTCCATCCCTAGTCACACCTCCATACCTAGTACCTGGTCACACCTCCATCCCTAGTCACACCTCCATCCATATTGCCTGGTCACTCCTCCATCCCTAGTACCTAGTCACACCTCCATCCCTAGTGCCTGGTCACTCCTCCATCCCTAGTACCTAGTCACACCTCCATCCCTAGTGCCTGGTCACACCTCCATCCCTAGTGCCTGGTCACACCTCCATCCCTAGTGCCTGGTCACAGTCACACCCCCATCCCTAGTGCCTGCTCACACCTCCATCCCTATTACCTGGTCACACCTCCATCCCTAGTACCTAGTCACACCTCCATCCCTAGTGCCTGGTCACTCCTCCATCCCTAGTACCTGGTCACACCTCCATCCCTAGTACCTGGTCACACCTCCATCCCTAGTACCTGGTCACACCTCCATCCTTAGTACCTGGTCACACCTCCATCCTTAGTGCCTGGTCACTCCTCCATCCCTAGTACCTAGTCACACCTCCATCCCTAGTGCCTGGTCACTCCTCCATCCCTAGTACCTGGTCACACCTCCATCCCTAGTGCCTGGTCACTCCTCCATCCCTAGTGCCTGGTCACACCTCCATCCCTAGTACCTGGTCACACCTCCATCCTTAGTACCTGGTCACACCTCCATCCTTAGTACCTGGTCACACCTCCATCCTTAGTACCTGGTCACACCTCCATCCCTAGTACCTAGTCACACGTCCATCCCTAGTCACACCTCCATCCCTAGTGCCTGGTCACACCTCCATCCCTAGTACCTGGTCACACCTCCATCCCTAGTCACACCTCCATCCCTAGTGCCTGGTCACACCTCCATCCCTAGTACCTGGTCACACCTCCATCCCTAGTACCTGGTCACACCTCCATCCTTAGTACCTCGTCACACCTCCATCCTTAGTACCTGGTCACACCTCCATCCCTAGTACCTGGTAACACCTCCATCCTTAGTACCTGGTCACACCTCCATCCCTAGTACCTAGTACCTGGTCACACCTCCATCCCTAGTACCTGGTCACACCTCCATCCCTACTACCTGGTAACACCTCCATCCTTAGTACCTGGTAACACCTCCATCCTTAGTACCTGGTCACACGTCCATCCCTACTACCTGGTAACACCTCCATCCCTAGTACCTGGTCACACCTCCATCCCTACTACCTGGTCACACCTCCATCCCTAGTACCTGGTCACACCTCCATCCCTAGTACCTGGTCACACCTCCATCCCTACTACCTGGTCACACCTCCATCCCTACTACCTGGTCACACCTCCATCCCTACTACCTGGTCACACCTCCATCCCTAGTACCTGGTCACACCTCCATCCCTACTACCTGGTAACACCTCCATCCCTAGTACCTGGTAACACCTCCATCCTTAGTACCTGGTCACACCTCCATCCCTAGTACCTGGACACACCTCCGTCCCTAGTACCTGGTCACACCTCCATCCCTAGTGCCTGGTCACACCTCCATCCCTAGTGCCTGGTCACACCTCCATCCTTAGTGCCTGGTCACACCTCCATCCCTAGTACCTGGTCACACCTCCATCCCTAGTACCTGGTCACACCTCCATCCCTAGTACCTGGTCACACCTCCATCCCTAGTACCTAGTCACACCTCCATCCCTAGTGCCTGGTCACACCTCCATCCCTAGTGCCTGGTCACTCCTCCATCCTTAGTACCTAGTCACACCTCCATCCCTAGTACCTGGTCACACCTCCATCCCTAGTGCCTGGTCACACCTCCATCCCTAGTACCTGGTCACACCTCCGTCCCTAGTACCTAGTCACACCTCCATCCCTAGTACCTGGTCACTCCTCCATCCCTAGTACCTAGTCACACCTCCATCCCTAGTACCTGGTCACTCCTCCATCCCTAGTGCCTGGTCACATCTCCATCCCTAGTACCTGGTAACACCTCCATCCCTAGTACCTAGTCACACCTCCATCCCTAGTACCTGGTCACTCCTCCATCCCTAGTACCTAGTCACACCTCCATCCCTAGTACCTGGTCACTCCTCCATCCCTAGTGCCTGGTCACATCTCCATCCCTAGTACCTGGTAACACCTCCATCCCTAGTACCTAGTCACACCTCCATCCCTAGTACTTGGTCACTCCTCCATCCCTAGTACCTAGTCACACCTCCATCCCTAGTACCTGGTCACTCCTCCATCCCTAGTGCCTGGTCACACCTCCATCCCTAGTACCTGGTCACACCTCCATCCCTAGTACCTGGTCACACCTCCATCCTTAGTACCTGGTCACACCTCCATCCCTAGTACCTGGTCACACCTCCATCCCTAGTACCTGGTCACACCTCCATCCCTAGTACCTGGTCACACCTCCATCCCTAGTACCTGGTCACACCTCCATCCCTAGTACCTGGTCACACCTCCATCCCTAGTACCTGGTCACACCTCCATCCCTAGTGCCTGGTCACACCTCCATCCCTAGTACCTCCATCCCTATACCTGGTCACACCTCCATCCCTAGTACCTGGTCACACCTCCATCCCTAGTACCTGGTCACACCTCCATCCCTAGTACCTGGTCACTCCTCCATCCCTAGTACCTGGTCACACCTCCATCCCTAGTACCTGGTCACACCTCCATCCCTAGTACCTGGTCACACCTCCATCCCTAGTACCTGGTCACTCCTCCATCCCTAGTACCTGGTCACACCTCCATCCCTATTACCTGGTCACTCCTCCATCCCTAGTACCTGGTCACACCTCCATCCCTATTACCTGGTCACTCCTCCATCCCTAGTACCTGGTCACACCTCCATCCCTAGTCACACCTCCATCCCTAGTACCTGGTCACACCTCCATCCCTAGTACCTGGTCACTCCTCCATCCCTAGTACCTGGTCACACCTCCATCCCTAGTACCTGGTCACACCTCCATCCCTAGTACCTGGTCACACCTCCATCCCTAGTACCTAGTCACACCTCCATCCCTAGTACCTGGTCACACCTCCATCCCTAGTACCTGGTCACACCTCCATCCCTAGTACCTGGTCACATCTCCATCCCTAGTACCTGGTCACACCTCCATCCCTAGTACCTGGTCACACCTCCATCCCTAGTACCTGGTCACACCTCCATCCCTAGTACCTGGTCACATCTCCATCCCTAGTACCTGGTCACACCTCCATCCCTAGTACCTGGTCACACCTCCATCCCTAGTACCTGGTCACACCTCCATCCCTAGTGCCTGGTCACACCTCCATCCCTATTACCTGGTCACACCTCCATCCCTAGTACCTGGTCACACCTCCATCCCTAGTACCTGGTCACACCTCCATCCCTAGTACCTGGTCACACCTCCATCCCTAGTACCTAGTCACACCTCCATCCCTAGTACCTGGTCACACCTCCATCCCTAGTCACACCTCCATCCCTAGTCACACCTCCATCCCTAGTACCTGGTCACACCTCCATCCCTAGTACCTGGTCACACCTCCATCCCTGGTCACACCTCCATGGCCCTAGTACCTGGTCACACTCCATCCACCTGGTCACACCTCCACCCTAGTACCTGGGTCACAACCTCCATTCCCTAGTACCGGGTCCCACCTCCATCCTAGTACCTGGTCACACCTCCATCCCTAGTACCTGGTCACACCTCCATCCCTAGTACCTGGTCACACCTCCATCCCTGGTCACACCTCCATCCCTAGTACCTGGTCACATCTCCATCCCTAGTACCTGGTCACACCTCCATCCCTGGTACCTGGTCACACCTCCATCCCTAGTACCTGGTCACACCTCCATCCCTAGTACCTGGTCACACCTCCATACCCTGGTCCCACCTCCATCCCTAGTACCTGGTCACACCTCCATCCCTAGTACCTGGTCACACCTCCATCCCTAGTACCTGGTCACACCTCCATCCCTGGTCACACCTCCATCCCTAGTACCTGGTCACATCTCCATCCCTAGTACCTGTTCACACCTCCATCCCTATTACCTGTCACTACCTCCATCCCTAGTACCTGGTCACACCTCCATCCCCTGTCACACCTCCATCCTAGTCACCACCTCCATCCCTGGTCACACCTCCATCCCTAGTACCTGGTCACACCTCCATCCCTGGTCACACCTCCATCCCTAGTCACACCTCCATCCCTGGTCACACCTCCATCCCTAGTACCTGGTCACACCTCCATCCCTGGTCACACCTCCATCCCTAGTCACACCTCCATCCCTAGTCACACCTCCATCCCTAGTCACACCTCCATCCCTGGTCACACCTCCATCCCTAGTCACACCTCCATCCCTGGTCACACCTCCATCCCTAGTACCTGGTCACACCTCCATCCCTAGTACCTGGTCACACCTCCATCCCTAGTACCTGGTCACACCTCCATCCCTAGTACCTGGTCACAACCTCCATCCCTAGTACCTGGTCACACCTCCATCCTAGTACCTGGTCACACCTCCATCCTAGTCACAACTCCATCCTAGTACACTCCATCCCTAGTACCTGGTCACACCTCCATCCCTAGTACCTGGTCACTCCTCCATCCCTAGTACCTGGTCACACCTCCATCCCTAGTCACACCTCCATCCCTAGTCACACCTCCATCCCTAGTCACACCTCCATCCCTAGTCACACCTCCATCCCTAGTCACACCTCCATCCCTAGTCACACCTCCATCCCTAGTCACCTCATCCCTAGTCACCACCTCCATCCCTAGTCACACCTCCATCCCTAGTCACACCTCCATCCCTAGTCACACCTCCATCCCTAGTCACACCTCCATCCCTGGTCACACCTCCATCCCTAGTACCTGGTCACACCTCCATCCCTAGTCACACCTCCATCCCTAGTACCTAGTCACACCTCCATCCCTAGTCACACCTCCATCCCTGGTCACACCTCCATCCCTAGTACCTGGTCACACCTCCATCCCTAGTCACACCTCCATCCCTAGTACCTGGTCACACCTCCATCCCTAGTCACACCTCCATCCTGGTCACTCCTCCATCCCTAGACCTGGTCACACCTCCATCCCTAGTCACACCTCCATCCCTAGTACCTGGTCACACCTCCATCC